>NW_007377956.1:104268-181517 GCF_000475195.1 Diaphorina citri | reverse complement strand
ATTCTCTTTTGGGAAAAATCTCTTTCCATATTTCAGTTCCATATTTTCCAAAAATCTCTTTCCCTATCGTCACAAAATTGAAGAGAAAAGGAGGACAGGATAGGAGAAAGTCAGTCGTTCCGAGAACGAACCTTATCTGTTGCGGATAAAGTTCGCCCCGGGCGGAAATCGAACCCACGACCTACCGCTTACAAGGGAGGTGGGCTACCTTCCAAGCTAAGGTCTGCGACGAAACTAAAGTAGGCATTTCTGGCAAAGATCCTAATAATATCTCGATGTTTACATTATGGTAATCCAGATATCTCCACTTATTTCCATGTCTTCTAGCACGTACAGTACCTACGTACTTTAAAGTTGCTAAGACCGGCCACACAAGTTACGGTCTCCAAAAATTTCTGGCAAAGATCCTAATAATATCTCGATGTTTACATTATGGTAATCCAGATATCTCCACTTATTTCTATGTCTTCTAGCACGTACAACGTACAGTACCTAATACGTACTTCAAAGTTGCTAAGACCGGCCACACAAGTTACGGTCTCCAAAAGAGCCTGGACATAGACCAGCCTTTTCGGCCTTAAAGTGTGTGACAGGCCGTTCCAACAGTACTACTTTTTTGCTGACTATCAAGAGTACCATGAGCTCAGCAATAAGACCACAGGTGGAAATCTAGCCGACCCTGAAAGTGAGGCCATATCTTTTGTATTCCGTTGATTGATTCCACAATTCCATTCTGACGAGAATCAAGAAAGAAAAAAAAGTTTCAACTTTGGGCCTGTCAAGATCGCAAGACCACAGCTGCAGCGTGCTTGGAAACTTTGATGTAACATCGACAGGGTTAGCTCATGGACCGTGACTTGCTTTTACCATTTTGTCAATTTTTACTTTTTTACATTCTATTAATAGTATTAATACATACCTAGAGCTATAGATGATTAAGTTTAAATACCTATGTGTAATTGTGTATGTAATCCTAGCACATAATCATATTATACCAAACTGCATTCCTGAGAGATATTTTACAATCCACATTTTGCAATATTTATTTGTTATCCACCATAGTAACTATTACAATGTTTTTAGGACAGAGAAAAACGTCATATTTTTTGCCAAGTTCAAAAGGCAAAGTAGGTACCTACCTAGAATTTTTTATGGCCTTGTCTGCGCTAAGAAAATTAACACCTCGAACTCGTTGATAAAAAGACAGTGAAGTAGGAATTGCAAAAAATTGAAAAAACTAGAATAAAGAGACTGAAGAAAAACTTCTACACGTCACCCTGTATTCACATTCCTCGTAAATTTATTTTATTATCATTCTTCGATTACTTTTTTTACTGTTTTAGTAATTAAAAACAAAAGAACAATACTGATTTTTTTTTTAAATCAAGAGAGGAAAAGAAAAAAAGCTTACATATCATTACGTTCTCAATAAAATGCAACAAGTAGGCTTCAGAACTTCTATCAGACGGTTTGAGTGACCTCACTCGTTTTCTTAATAAGTCCTGAGAGTCTCTGTATGTTTTTTGCTATTTCTTCTCAGAGCAGACTTGTATTTTATTACAATTTTATGACTGTCCATAATTTTCCACTTCCTCTTTTACTTTTCTCTATTTCATCTCTGAGTGCATCATCCATTGAATGATCTTTGCATTGGCAATCGATCTGGTCATTCTAGTCCTGCACCTCATCCACCTTCTTCGTCGTCGTCTCCTTTCATTCATTCATCACTCAGTTTTCATTCAACCAACTCGAAAGTCCCCGAAGTCCTAAATACATCTTGCTGATTCAAAAACAAATGGACAAAAACAGTCCCAAGATATCCGCTCATACAATCCCGTGCATACGTATGTATGTTCGCCTGAATATCGTCACCCAGTGAACAACAGTACGTATCGACTGTTTAAATGCGCAGCATTCTCTTTACCATTTGTTATAGGGTGGAATTTGTTGCTAGGACAGCATTCTCTCAAGTCCTGAATACATCGTGTTCTTTTTCCATCACGTCCTTTCCTTCTTTAAAATCACGTAGAAATGTAAAAAATACAGCAATAACTAGAATCAAGAGACTGAAGAAAAACTTCTACACGTCACCCTGTATTCACATTCCTCGTAAATTTATTTTATTGTCATTCTTCGATTACTTTTTTTACTGTTTTAGTAATTAAAAACAAAAGAACAATAATGATTTTTTTTTCAAATCAAGAGAGGAAAAGAAAAAAAAAGCTTACATATCATTACGTTCTCAATAAAATGCAACAAGTAGCGCATTTCCTTTTCTTCAAGCCTAGGTTTGTCATATTCATAAAACTGTAGACTTTGCTCCAATCAGACGTTATTTTTATTTTAATTTTGAAAAAATCTTTAACCCTCCACCGCCATTCGGTAAACAAAAGCTCTCAATAAAGCTTTCTTGAAATCCTTGGAAAAAAAAGCTCTCAAAATCTCCTGAAACCCCTGTAAAAAGCTTGCATATTGCAAAATGCAGGTTATTGGGCGGTGTCATTTCTTCGTTCAATTGATTCCCATCTCTTGGATGACTGACTCCTCGTAATGTGTTCTCTTTACTCCGATCTGGTGCGGAGCATGCTTTGAGTATTACCTACACTTCATCAACTACACTTCATCAATTTTTACCGTGCAGTCGAAACCTCATCAGCGCAGCGCAGCGTGTAGTCGAAATATCGTCACCGTGTAGTTACAACATGTGAACATGGTGACCGTGTGTGTAGTCGAAAATCGCTACCTTGCAGTGAAAATCGAAGTATCAACCCTACTTACTTCACTTTCCGTGTCCGAAACAGTGTCACCATAATCAAATCTTATTCTCCCAGAACCGTGCTACGTGGACTGCTCTCTAGTTAGCTTAGGCCAAATCGTCTGAGGTGCATTTATGTTCAAGAAGATCACAGGTAAGAAATTGGGCTTGCGTTTGAATGTCTCCGCATTCGCAGATGTCGTCATCCCTGTAGTCCACAGTCGAAACAGCGGCATCGTTACCCTGTAGTCTTATTATCGCTACTTTAAAATCGAAACATCGCGGCATCGTAACCCTGTAGATGCAACATCTCATCATTACCGTATCGACTAAACGATTAGAGATATTGTAAATGTTACAACAGAACACCCAAATAAGCACCATTCAATAGGATAAGGAAAGTCGTGTGATTGACACACCAGATTTTTGTTGTTTGTTCCGGGATACCTAGAACGGTTGATCGAATTGAGATGAAATTTGATACACGTCTTACATGTTCGTTACTGGAAATTTGCTGATTTGTTTTTGATTTCGGACCCTTTTGGTCCTTTGGAACCCTCGTGAGAAGTGAGAAGCCCTTTTCCTGAGCGAGAGCTGAAGTTAATTAAAATTATTAATTGAATATTATTCTGTCAGGCTAAAAGGTCCCATTAACCTTGACAAGTTCAAACAAAATGAAAATTACCTTAAGAAATTAATTGCTCCTCAGCATTTACCACAGGTATCTTAATCAATATCTTCAGGATAAAATCCGCCCCGGGCGGGAATCGAACCCGCGGCCTAGCGCTTACAAGGCAGACGCGCTACCAACTAAGCTAACTAGGCTGGCAACTGTTGTTTAATCGGGACATCTTTTTGTTGTTTGTTCCGGGGTACCTAGAACGGTTGATCGAATTGAGATGAAATTTGATACACGTCTTACGTGTTCGTTACTGGAAATTTGCTGATTTGTTTTTGATTTCGGACCCTTTTGGTCCTTTGGAAACCTCGTGAGAAGCCCTTTTCCCGAGCGAGAGCTAGCGAGTTTCTCTCTAGAAATCTTTTCAGCACCCGAGAATATGTCTTGAATTTTAGAAAAAAAAAGTAAAAATAACACACACATGCACATGCACACGTGTAGGTATATTAGTACCTACGATTCAGTCAATAAATTCTACCCTAATATGGAACGTGAAACTTTCATAAACTTTATCATACCAAGATTGGTAATATTAGTACTGTATGTATACATACCTGCCTATAGTAACCCGCGAGTTTACCAAGTTTCCATATTCCATACCAAATTATTATCTGTACCTACTACCTACATACCTATCTACCAAATTATTAACTGAGAAAAAACAGGCCCTTGGAGGAAGTTAGACGTTGAAGTCAAAGAAGAATCATTCTATCACTCTTGGGGCGTTTTCTACCACCTAACCATTGGTAATTTTAAGAAAACACATCTGGTCAAACTTTCAAACAAAATGGGGCAAAATTCCATATGGTATATCAATCGGACCCTTCTGGTTGCCAGTCGAAAGAATCATTTCGCTACAGAGACCAAAAAGTTGCCTCAATAGCAAAGTAGGACACACGAATACAGCACATCAAGACCTAAGGAAACAAAACAACAATACAGAAAAGCAAGAAATAAATATTCATTCAAAAGCTACCAGCAGTAATACGGTCGTCCGACTGTCAGTAGCTCATGCAACACTGGAAGCTCAGTAGCGATTCGTATCAGGTATCAGATAGCTGAAAGTCCGAAGCAGGCCTGGATATGACCCATTCTCTTTTGGGAAAAATCTCTTTCCATATTTCAGTTCCATATTTTCCAAAAATCTCTTTCCCTATCGTCACAAAATCGAAGAGAGAAGGAGGACAGGATAGGAGAAAGCCAGTCGTTCCTTGTTGTTGTTGTTGTTGTTGTTGTTGTTGTTGTTGTTGTTTTTCTTCTTCTTCTTCTTCTTCTTCTTCTTCTTCTTCTTCTTCTTCTCCTCCTGCACCTCATCCACCTTCTTCGTCGTCGTCTCCTTTCATTCATTCATCACTCAGTTTTCATTCAACCAACTCGAAAGTCCCCGAAATCCTAAATGCATCTTGCTGATTGAAAAACAAATGGACAAAAACAGTCCCAAGATATCCACTCCTTTTCCCGTGCATACGTATGTTCGCCTGAATATCGTCACCCAGTGAACAACAGTACGTATCGACTGTTTAAATGCGTTTTTTTTTACCCGTTTTTAGAATCCTGACACAAATGCTCTACAATGTGGTGAAAACAATTTTACATACTTGTGTTTACCGCATTTCCTTTTCTTCAAGCCTAGGTTTGTCATATTCATAAAACTGTAGACTTTGCTCCAATCAGACGTTATTTTTATTTTAATTTTAAAAAAATCTTTAACCCTCCACCGCCATTCGGTAAACAAAAGCTCTCAATAAAGCTTTCTTGAAACCCTTGGAAAAAAAGCTCTCACAATCTCCTGAAACCCCTGTAAAACGCTTGCATATTGCAAAATGCAGGTTATTGGGCGGTGTCATTTCTTCAACCACGATATATTTCTTTCTCGAGCTCTTACAACTCGTATGTGGGTTCTACCCACACTCCGTCCGACTTGAGTTGGTGAATACTAAACGAGCTTCACTCCGAGGTTGAGTGGGTGACCACCCAATCTACCACTCTTCAGGACGGAGAGTTATTTCTCATTATTTTGCTCGGAGAGAAAAAATCCGAATGAGTAGGTAGACAGAGATATAACATAGGTACCTACTTTTCAAATGACCTTACCCAAGAAACATGAGTATCTTGTTCTAATGAACGCTGCGCCAATAGCAAGATGCAATAAACCGTTAAAAAAAAAAAAAAAAAAAAAAAAAAAAAAATTGAAGAGGCCTTCACTCAAACTATCGCATAATGAACTACAAATAAATGAATTTTTAAGGCGTAAACGCGAACACAAAATATTGAAACCAGTACCCCCATCTAGCTAATATGCAAAGATCTTCTACATCTTAATGTTACACATAATTGTTATTATTATAATAACAAATAATAATTATTATTATTTTAAGAGCACATAATATTCTAATAAGAGCATGCGCAAGACTTTTACAACCTACCTACCTTAAACTTGAAAGCAGATCCTTAACCCTTTCACTGTGGTAAGATTTAGATCGACCTAAAAAAAAACAGCATCATCCATTGAATGATCTTTGCATTGGCAATCGATCTGGTCATTCTACCACCATATAATGTAGTTCGTTGTGGGCAGCATTCTCTCTACCATTTGTTATAGGGTGGAATTCCGTGTTCTTTTTTTCTGTATATTTATCCACCTATTCAAATGGGTAATCTGTTAACTTTTGTCACTAAAATGTAAACAACAAGAGTAATAAAATTTCTGAGTGACTTTCTCTGTTCGTAACTAGATTTCTGTTTCCGGTGTGTTTTCGTTTCGGACCGTATTCTGGTGGACACGATATCCTCTTTTAGCCATTATTTATTGAGGAGAGGTGGCGTAGACCATGTGCTTGGTTTACCCGGAAAATGCTGCCCCCTGTTTACTGCTACGCATTGCCACAAGTTTCGCCTGGTTTGAAATCTTATAGAAATCAGGTGAGTGGACATTTCACATTATTACTACAATGTTAGTCTATTTCTATTTTGGCCGTCCCGCCCGGACGTTCCCCTATGTCCACACATAGTCGACTGGCCGTCGATCGATGTCGACTGAACCGTCCACACTGCCTCGACAACATAGATTTACCTCGTCGATCGACGGCCGCGGCCGGTCGACTATGTTTGGACACAGCTTTAGATAGAAGTACATAGGTATGTAGGTATAATTTCTATTATCACACTATGAGAGGTGAGATAAGGTAGACGGGCCACGAGTTGTTCTCATATTGTGAATGAAAAGTCGACTTTTGCACGAATGGTAATCTACAGTCTTAAGTTCAGAACTTGGTCCGTTTTCGGGCGCTTTTCGTTCATGTGCGTCCACTAAAACCTTAGCAGTCATGCTGGATGCCGGCCGCTCACGCTAAGAGGGTCTGAGAGACGTAGGTCTGCAAAGCACAAAAAACAGAAGTTTTTTTTTATTATTATTTTTTAAAGAGGTTTGACAGAGGGAACTGTAACTGCTAAGGTCTTATCGTCCCGAAATCGAAGAGAGAAAAAAGACAGGATAGGAGAAAGCTAGCCATTCCGAGAACGAACATTATCCCATCAGGATAAAATCCACCCCGGGCGGGAATCGAACCCGCGGCCTAGCGCTTACAAGGCAGACACACTACCAACTAAGCTAACTAGGCTGGAAAAACAGAAGTACAAAGTTCTTTTTATCATACGAACTGTAACACTCGAGATGAGTTAATTTACCCTGGGGTCTGTAACCCAATGTTAAAATGAATGTCGACTTTTGCGCGAGCGATGGTCCTATATTAAATCAACATGAAGTCAACCTTAGCGTAGGTGGTAATCGACCATAATACGCCGAACACCTATTGTGCGTCTATGGGAAAAATACGTAGATTTATTCCAAAAAGTACCTGCTAAATACTTCGTACGTGATTTTAACAATGAAAATTATCACGTTAAACGCTATTGAACTATTGAGGCCTTACTTTTCTTTTGTTAAATGGTGGATTTTGTACATTTTTTTTTTTTCTTTTGTTTGAATGTTTTTCGAACTATCAGGACAATATTATTTGGTACCTTACCAACCTTGTGATGGGATTCAGTAGGGATTTTAGGTGTGAACCCTATCGCGGTACCTATTATAGGTATTCGGTAGGTAGTTTAGGTAAGTATCTGTAGGTATTCATCAATACTGTCAGACAATAGGGCAGGTAATGGTATTTATGGCATAATAAATATTATTGTTTCTCTTTCTTGACATGTCATTTCGTGAGAATTTTCTAATATGATGAGAAAAAGTCGAGTTTTTGTGACCTTTCTTTATTTTAATTCTTAACCTATTTTAAGGTTCTGTACTGCTATAGTTTGGTAGATAATGCTAAAAATATAATCTAAAATATAAGAGACCTTCTGGCTGACAAATGAATACAAATTTAGCTAAGCAGTAGGCACCTAATCCGATCGTTTTTGTTTAGTCCAAATCGAATTGGGTCTTTATGTCATACTCTACATTTGGGTCACACCTGTGAAATTAGGGTTTCCAGTAATTAATAATCGTAAGCCTACTTAAGCTAGAAAAAAGTCAATTTTTAGAACGAAGATATAGGTAGTAAATCTGTTTTAAGAAAATGACAAAAATTCTGTTTATACCTACTCAATATGATAATGTTCTAAATATTCACATTCCTTGGATTCTGGAGGACTTCAGCAGACCACGGTGGACCATAAATCAATTCCCACGTTATCTGTGGATAATGTTACCTAGGTCTCATCATTTTCATATTTTACAAGTTTAGAAGTTTAAGATTTACAACTCAACACAAACACAGGCAAACACATCTGGTCAAACTTTCAAACAAAATGGGGCAAAATTCCATAAGGTACATCAATCGGACCCTTCTGGTTGCCAGTCGAAAGAATCATTTCGCTACCAAACACATCTGGTCAAACTTTCAAACAAAATGGGGCAAAATTCCATAAGGTACATCAATCGGACCCTTCTGGTTGCCAGTCGAAAGAAACATTTCGCTACCGAGAACAAAGTTGCCTAATAGCAAAGTAGGACACACGAATACAGCACATCAAGACCTAAGGAAACAAAACAACAATACAGAAAAGCAAGAAATAAATATTCATTCAAAAGCTACCAGCAGTAATACGGTCGTCCGACTGTCAGTAGCTCATGCAACACTGGAAGCTCAGTAGCGATTCGTATCAGGTATCAGATAGCTGAAAGTCCGAAGCAGGCCTGGATATGACCCATTCTCTTTTGGGAAAAATCTCTTTCCATATTTCAGTTCCATATTTTCCAAAAATCTCTTTCCCTATCGTCACAAAATCGAAGAGAGAAGGAGGACAGGATAGGAGAAAGCCAGTCGTTCCGAGAACGAAGCTTATCTGTTGCGGATAAAGTTCGCCCCGGGCGGAAATCGAACCCACGACCTGCCGCTTACAAGGAAGGTGGGCTACCTTCCAAGCTAAGGTCTGCGACGAAACTAAAGTAGGCATTTCTGGCAAAGATCCTAATAATATCTCGATGTTTACATTATGGTAATCCAGATATCTCCACTTATTTCTATGTCTTCTAGCACGTACCGTACCTACGTACTTCAAAGTTGCTAAGACCGGCCACACAGGTTACGGTCTCCAAAAAAGCCTGGACATAGACCAGCCTTTTCGGCCTTAAAGTGTGTGACAGGCCGTTCCAACAGAACTACTTTTTTGCTGACTATCAAGAGTACCTACCATGAGCTCAGCAATAAAACCACATGTGGAAATCCTTTTTTTTCCATTAACCCCTTTCTTTTTTTTTTTTTTTTTTTTTTTTTTTTTTTTTTAAGAAAAAAGTTCTTGTATTTTAATCAAATGTTTGCCTATCCCTATAGTTCCCAAGTAGATCACATCGTATTAATTAAGAGGGTGTGTCCATTGTGTCCAAAGTTAAAAAGTGTCAAACTTAAAAGAGTGATGTATTGGTTTAAACTTTAAAATAAGATTTTTTCTCTTGCCAGCCTAGTTAGCTTAGTTGGTAGTGCGTCTGCCTTGTAAGCGCTAGGCCGCGGGTTCGATTCCCGCCCGGGGCGGATTTTATCCTGCTGGGATACTCGTCGTCTCCTTTCATTCATTCATCACTCAGTTTTCATTCAACCAACTCGAAAGTCCCCGAAGTCCTAAATACATCTTGCTGATTCAAAAACAAATGGACAAAAACAGTCCCAAGATATCCGCTCATACAATCCCGTGCATACGTATGTATGTTCGCCTGAATATCGTCACCCAGTGAACAACAGTACGTATCGACTGTTTAAATGCGTTTTTTACCCGTTTTTAGAATCCTGACACAAATGCTCTACAATGTGGTGAAAACAATTTTACATACTTGTGTTTACCGCATTTCCTTTTCTTCAAGCCTAGGTTTGTCATATTCATAAAACTGTAGACTTTGCTCCAATCAGACGTTATTTTTATTTTAATTTTGAAAAAATCTTTAACCCTCCACCGCCATTCGGTAAACAAAAGCTCTCAATAAAGCTTTCTTGAAATCCTTGGAAAAAAAAGCTCTCAAAATCTCCTGAAACCCCTGTAAAAAGCTTGCATATTGCAAAATGCAGGTTATTGGGCGGTGTCATTTCTTCGACCACGATATATTTCTTTCTCGAGCTCTTACAACTCGTATGTGGGTTCTACCCACACTCCGTCCGACTTGAGTTGGTGAATACTAAACGAGCTTCACTCCGAGGTTGAGTGGGTGACCACCCAATCTACCACTCTTCAGGACGGAGAGTTATTTCTCATTATTTTGCTCGGAGAGAAAAAATCCGAATGAGTAGGTAGACAGAGATATAACATAGGTACCTACTTTTCAAATGACCTTACCCAAGAAACATGAGTATCTTGTTCTAATGAACGCTGCGCCAATAGTTAAAATTCTAAATGACTCCCCGCGAGAAGTTTTTATTATGGGCTGCAGCACATCTCGGTAGGTTTTCTTACTTTCTGTTACAATAAGTACAGGGAACGCATTACTATTTATTTATGTAATGAGCTAATGAGAAAGTATTTGAAGAGGTCCAAATTTTCAAAATCGGGAAATGGGTGGAAATATCAGTTTCAGGGTCCCCTGAGTTTAAAAAATTGGTTTTTACTATGGGCTGGCTGTAGGGCTGCAGATTCCGTCGTACAGAAAAAGCCCACTTTAGGTGTAGGGGCAAACAGCGCGCCAATAGTTAAAATTCTAAATGACTCCCCGCGAGAAGTTTTTATTATGGGCTGCAGCACATCTCGGTAGGTTTTCTTACTTTCTGTTACAATAAGTACAGGGAACGCATTACTATTTATTTATGTAATGAGCTAATGAGAAAGTATTTGAAGAGGTCCAAATTTTCAAAATCGGGGAATGGGTGGAAATATCAGTTTCAGGGTCCCCTGAGTCTGAAAAATTGGTTTTTACTATGGGCTGTAGGGCTGCAGATACCGTCGTACAGAAAAAGCCCACTTTAGGTGTAGGGGCAAACAGCCCCAAAAAGATGGGGTAAGCCTATACGACTTTGGTACTCATCTAGAACATGTGTACGCAATTAGTATGCAGCCAGAATCCAAACTGCAGTGCCCTCCCTAGCTAATCCAATGTCCTTTAGCCAGCTGCACTAATTGGGACTGACTGCACTCACTGAAACGGCAAACAGCCCCAAAAAGATGGGGTAAGCCTATACGACTTTGGTACTCATCTAGAACATGTGTACGCAATTAGTATGCAGCCAGAATCCAAACTGCAGTGCCCTCCCTAGCTAATCCAATGTCCTTTAGCCAGCTGCACTAATTGGGACTGACTGCACTCACTGAAACTCTTGCCAAAATTACAAACAATACGGAACGCCCCAAAACCTCAATATATACACGAACCTCTAAAACCTCTTGAAAATGAATAAATAATAAATAAATCAGAAAACGGGTTTCTCCAATGGTCATTTTCTGCGATCAATTGGACCATTCATCAAGATTTTTAGTGCTTGGATGTCATAATATTAGCATAAAAGAACATTGAATCTAATATCTATCTCAACACATATCCGTGGGCCATGAATAAATAATAAATAAATCAGAAAACGGGTTTCTCCAATGGTCATTTTCTGCGATCAATTGGACCATTCATCAAGATTTTTAGTGGTTGGATGTCATAATATTAGCATAAAAGAACATTGAATCTAATATCTATCTCAACACATATCCGTGGGCTATTTGATAGCCTACCTACTGTCAGTGGATTCCTCGTAAATAAAATAGAGACGATATAACTTTCATAATCGTAACTCATATTAAGTACATAGATAGATACATAAGTGCTCAATACTCATAGGTACATACTATATTAGCGACTTATTTATCTAAATATGAGCAGTTCTACATAATAATTCTGTATAAATAATTTATTTACATAGTAGATAAAGTTACCTATGCCAATATTATAATGGAGTAAACGCCGCGCCGGGGGCATTCTCAAATAAATGAGGAGCAAATTCCATGTCTTGGCTGGAATCGAACCCGCGTCCTCCTATTTACCAATCACCTTGACCACTACGCCACCAAGGCAGGGTCACTAGTTTGCTAAAGAAACGCCTTTACTAATTACCAAATATCTCCTAACCATTTGTCATCGCCCCTAACCTCTACCATCATAACCATCAGAAACCAATAATTTATGCAACTGAGAAAAGGTTCACTGATTTAATACCTATACAACATACATATGTGTACATAGTTCAGTGATTTATATACAATAAAGACTATGCATAAGTATATACATATATTTATTTTATTCGTTCTTAATCACCACAAACAAAAAAAAAAAAACTTACGACTGGATATTATGAGAAATAAAGTTGTATACGGGATATGAGAGCTTGAGTCATTCTTGGAAATGGCTTGATTTTATTTGCCGGCAGACCTACGCATACTTGATTAGCTTGATAGACGAGACGTTACGTTCTTTGGTCTTCGGGTCGGAAAACGAATGAAGAAAACAGGATAAGTTTTTTGTCCTTGAAAGAAGGGAAAACAGTCTGTCTCTGAAGAAGAGAGCTGAAAAGTGAATAGCTGAATATTGGCCTACATAAATTTTATGCATTTCCACCTCTTTTTTTTTTTTTAAAAAAAAAAAGAGATTTGATAGAGGGAACTGTAACCACTAAGGTCTTATCGTCCCGGAATTGAAGAGAAATGACTTTCATGGCTCACCAGACATACCCCTGAAATGGTAGAACGGGGTTTAGAGAACGGTGTTAGTTATCTTAATAACACCGTTCTCAAAGAGATCATTATTTCATTGCTTACCACTAAAACCAGGGATTTTGTTTGTAGATGTTATTACACAACACAATCAAACTTTATTCACCTTCGTATGACGAATCCAACCTACCTGCCTGTTTTCCCATCCTATCAAGCCAAGATTTGCTAGGATATCTAAAACAACAATTTAAAGACTACACCTAAATCTAAGTTCTGTAGGGCATGGCCGAACTTGTGGAAAATAATAAAAAATACGGTCGCGCTGCGCGCTCCCTATTAGCTGCATAGTTATCAAACTAAAAACTAATAAAGGAAGGACGGACTAAAAACAGAAAAAAAAGTTTCAACTTTGGGCCTGTCAAGATCGCAAGACCACAGCTGCAGCGTGCTTGGAAACTTTGATGTAACATCGACAGGGTCAGCTCATGGACCGTGACTTGCTTTTACCATTTTGTCAATTTTTACTTTTTTACATTCTATTAATACATACCTAGAGCTATAGATGATTAAGTTTAAATAAGGCGAGCGAGGAAAAGTTTTCTCTCCCGCAGTCTCTGCACTCTGTGTATTTCTTATGGTGATTTTAGCGATCAAAAATTGATCATATCTCAGGATCAGTTTAGATTTTCGCAAAATCCTTTCTTATTGCACACCTAGACCATAAACGGAATATTCCTACCAAATTTCAGCTTCCTAGGTGTTGTGGTTCTGGAGATAGAGTGATCAGTGTGTGAATGGATCTCGTTCTTATAATATAAGATTTTCCTACTTGGCTCCTGCTACCAGTTTCAATGAATTCGTTGGAATAACTGCTCCATTCACTTTCCATTGGAGCAGTGCACTTTGTCCACTCACCACTGCTGCAGTGGTCCCGAACGGAAAATACAACTCTACTGTCTCTAGTAATCTTCCTCATTCCTCAGTACAACCAAGTGCAATGTCACACTCTTGAAAAGTCCGAATCATGCCAGTCCACATTGCTAACAATTTTGAATGTTCAGTTTTTCCTAGTTTTTATTGCTTCAATTTTAGGATTTTTGACATCTCCATCAATTTCATCGGTATGATTTCTCCAATTGCGGTAGTGACAACTCATCCAATGAAAAGAATTGGTTCGGTTTCTTCACCTCACCAATTTCATTGGTGGAGATGTCAAAACTACAAGTCAGATACATCATAATATATTATTTACTAATGAATTAGTGGAGATGTCAAAATTACAAGTCAGATAGGTATCATAAATAGTATATTTTTATCAATAAATTGGTGGAGATGCCAAAATTACAAGAAAGAAAAATCTGAATCGTCTCTCTCTCTCTCTCTCCTTCTTGTTATGATGAGATTGTAGTGTTCTTCTTCTTCTTCTTCTTCTTCTTCTTCTTCTTTGTCACAATGCTAGAGTAAAGGGTCCGGTTTGAGCAGTAGAAATTCCTACCACATAATACCTGTATTATGTCTCTTATCGCCTATCTGATGAGGGACAAACTACGGGATGGGCATGCTAAGACACAGACCACATGCGCCTAATGTATTAGTTGTTCCATTGCTACCAAATAAAAACGGTTAAGAGCTTTCTTACCGTTATTAATATTTCTCACATTTTCTTTCTGCAGTAGTTTGGACTCAAGATGACTGGGTGACTTGGACATGACGCAAGTTTGAGAGCGTAGGTGTCATACTGGTTTGGCGTAGAACAAAATAATATCTCATTGAGAAAGTTAATTCCATGTAGAAGTAGGAGTATTGGCTCATAAACAGTAGTTTGGACTCAAGATGACTGGGTGACTTGGACATGACGCAAGTTTGAGAGCGTAGGTGTCATACTGGTTTGGCGTAGAACAAATATCTCATTGAGAAAGTTAATTCCATTTAGAAGTAGGAGTATTGGCTCATAAGCAGTCACTGGTAGTCTCACGTTCTGAAGACCCGGGTTTGAAACTTTGCCTTGTTTCGTTTGAGATTGGGTCTTGCGAAAAAATTTCCTTCAAATTGATAGGTACTTGAATGAACTACAATAGTTAAGTGATGTGTAGGTATAAATCTCATTCATACAAACTGGACCTCAAGGAAGCCTGATTGGGCCCAAAGTTAATGAAGAAATTTCCTTCAACAATTTATTTTATGTTAGGTTTAGCTTACTCCAACTTGGATGTTTTTCACGCATCCGCCCTGGCTGCGATTCATAAAGTGCGTTTTAGCACGAGACTGTAAATTTTTATAATAGGGATAAACTTCAAATCAAATAAAGAAACACATTATTCTTTCAGTTGATTGTTGACTGTAATTTCGTGAAGGTCCACATTATAGGTAGGTACCTACACTTATTTCACCGTGCTTCTTATAGATGAGCTTGGCACAGGCTATGGTGACATCCACATCCTTCAGGAGAGCTGAAACAGGAAACCATGCCTGGTGATAAAAGGCGTCCAGTACCATTCTAGTCCAGTTGGACAAAATTCTCCTCTGCAAAACTGTAGATAAATATTGAAACTAGATTCGTATAAGCCATCCTTTAGGGCTGTTTGCAACTACACACAAGCCTCAAACTGGGCTTTTGGTGTATGGAGTTAAGCAATAAGCATCAATAGTGAAACTAACTAGACACTGGAATGCTACTGGATGACAGTGGTATTTACACCAGGTCAGTCGTAAATTTTTGGTTCGCAGACTAAAGATATGTAGCTCGCCAAAGGGTCTCCTAGTCATCTAAGTAACTCGCGACCCATAAAGGGTTGGCGACCCCTGTGGTAGAGTGTTTACGGGCTTCGTGTGATCTAGCGCTAAGTCTCTGCCACCTACCTTCACAAGTGACATTGCAGCCTCCGCCGGGATTCTCAACACCACACCAGCTACTACTGATTTGAAAGAGGCCGTAACAGCGGCCACCCTGGGCCGGATGTCGGGCCACCACATTGGTACGGAAGTGACTTTCATGGCTCACCAGACATACCCCTGAAATGGTAGAACGGGGTTTAGAGAACGGTGTTAGTTATCTTAATAACACCGTTCTCACCTCCTGAATGTGCCAAACTGTTCTGACTTGGCAGCGCTACTAAAGAGTTCATTATTTCATTGCTTACCACTAAAACCACTACTTACCACTAAAACCAGGGATTTTGTTTTTAGATGTTATTACACAACACAATCAAACTTTATTCACCTTCGTATGACGAATCAACCTACTTGCCTGTTTTCCCGTCCTATCAAGCCAAGATTTGCTAGGAGATCTAAAACAACAATTCAAAGACTACACCTAAATCTAAGTTCTGTATCTAAAACAATTTAGAGACTACACCTAAATCTAATAAGATTAACTAAACATAACTCAAACTGTCAACAAATGGCGTAGCTGACGTCAACCTCCCCCCTTCTCTTGTCTAGTCTCTGGTGATAACACCAAATACACCAACACCATATTCATACCATTACCAAAGCCAGAACTGGAGGTCCGGAAATCGTAGGATTGGGTTTGGATCTACTTGTCAGTGACGTGCAGTGTAGAGGGGCACAGGCTGAGACGGTATAACCTACTTTTTGCATTGTTCCAGAGCTTTCTAAGAAACTCAAACGAGAAGTCAGTTGGGATGAATTTCACAGGGAGCAGAAATAAGAGAGAGTCCATAATTTTACCACTCTAATAAATTTAAAATGATTCCCTAATCCCTAACCAATAAGCAGCTAGTAAGGGGTGTGTTTTATGTGTGATTTGGGAGGCTCATCCAGGATAAGTATGACCGTTTGACCCAAAATACCGAGAGATATACCTACGGATAGATATTTAGAATTGGCAGCTGAAACTTGGCCGTTGCTAGTCGATTGCATCTTTTAACTAGATACCCCTAGGTAAAAATTTGCTTCGGATTCTTTTTCTCCTCGTCCTTTGGCAATCAAATTTTACTCAAACTGCTTTGACTCCTTGATATTCAATAAACCCCCTTCGGACCTAACCCCCCTTCAATAATCTCCTTGATTCTTGCAAGAATTGGACGAAATCACACGACACTATACTGCTTAGTTTTCTATGAGGTTGGGTTGGATGCCTTGTGCCACGACATAGATTATGAAACTTGGACTTGTAAGTTTTTTTTATTGGCTTTTTGTTTCAAAGATTCGCGCGTGGGGACAAAGGAATAACATTATCTTGAAGTGCGCGCACTCGCGCAGACACCCAGATTGAAACCTGGGAGAGCTGCATGACTGCATGCAGATATCGTTTTGTTTAATTAACTTGATTCCTTTATCAAGTTTTCGCAACATTGTTACATAAGTATGTAACCTGATAGAATCGCTTTTAGACAACCTACTTCAGCACGAAAACTTGCCCATCTGGGGAACTCCCTGGTCGAGGAATGGGGTTCCAGTCTAGTATCTCTGGATCGAAAGCTGATAGACCTACCCGAATATTGAGGTGTTGAAAAGTCTACTAATGCTCTGTGAGGAGCAATAGTTTTGAGGTTGGGACATAATAACGAGACGAAAAATTGATATTAAGCTGTGTACACACATTGTCGACGGCCGTTGATCGACATATCGCTCCACGGTCGTCGACTATGTGTGGACACATCTTTACTGCTTGCCTAACTGTGACTGGAAAATACAGTAGAATCTAGGACAATTTATAGCTATGCAGGAAAGTCATGCCGTCATACGTCAAGAGATGTTTCTAATCCTAGCTTTTCTAAAGCTGTGGCCACACATAGTCGACACCATCGATCGACGATGTGAATCTATGTTGTCGAGGCTGTGTACGGTTTCAGTCGACGGCATCGACTATATGTGTGAACACAGCTTTTGGATTCACCTCGTCGATCGACGGCGTCGATTATGACAGCTTTCATACTTTCACAATTGGTATTCATATAATATTCATAAATAATTATTATTATTTTAATATGTATTATCATAAAGCTGTCTATACAACATATATCACACCAAGTATTACCGAGCGTAGCTTTGGCTACAACATGTGACGACGGTGTTCCAGCGTGTCACACATCTCGTCAACTCTACCGATAAATTATCACTGGTGCCATGACCCGTGACATCTCATAATATTATCATCAACATTGTCATACTACCTTCTTCATTCATTCCGACATTTCTCGCCTTATCATATGGCACAATAGCGTGGTACCGTGTCTGGATATAGGTGCCGTATTCATTATGATATAGGTGCCATATGCATTATGATATACATAGGTGCTATAAGCATTACTGGAGATACAATGTATTTCTTGTGACGCTGCGCTGTTGATAGATTAGAAAGTGTAATAGTGTAGATATCTAATGTACCCATGTAGTGTGAATGTATGGCAAATACCCAAAGACACTAATGCATGGGTATTGTTCATTTACACCAAATGATATTGTTCATTTGAGGTCATTTTGATATAATTATGGCATATTTTATTATAAATATCGGGGGGGGGAGTGAGGGGTCACAGTTTGCACTTATCTTCATTGATACCTACATAGTATCATAGGTAAGAGTACGGTACAACACGGATACATTAAGAGTGCTCGTCTACCAATTAGAAGGGCAGGGGTTCGAATCTCTGCAATGTTGTTTTCACTCCCTCCTTCTCTTCCTTCACTCTCTTCCTCCTTCTTCTTCTCCTCCTTCTTTCAACCAAATTTATCGTTGATCATCCTTGAAAGTATAAACTCTGTCGTGTTTCGTTTCAATATCTCACTTGTGTTTTAGCATCTCCACTAATTCTGGAGGATGTGTCTCTATCTCTCTCGCTCTCTCTCCCTCTCTCTCTCTCTCTCTCTCTCTCTCCCTCTCTCTCTCATCTGTAGATATCAAAGCAAAATCTAGGAGTGGTTCAAAGTGTAGGTCTAACCTAGAGAGCTTCATCTCTCTCTCTCTCTCTTACGGTCAAGTGAGGACATACGTCATAGTTAGAAGGACAGGGGTTCGAATCTCTGCATTGTTGTTTTCACTCCCTCCTTCTCTTCCTTCACTCTCTTCCTCCTTCTTTCAACCAAATTTATCGTTGATCATCCTTGAAAGTACAAACTCTGTCGTGTTTCGTTTCAATATCTCACTTGTGTTTTAGCATCTCCTCTAATTCTGGAGGATGTGTCTCTATCTCTCTCGCTCTCTCTCCCTCTCTCTCTCTCTCTCATCTGTAGATATCAAAGCAAAATCTAGGAGTGGTTCAAAGTGTAGGTCTAACCTAGAGAGCTTCGTCTCTCTCTCTCTCTCTCTTACGGTCAAGTGAGGACATACGTCATAAATTATTTTCATGTCATCTTAAATATTGGGTTTCAAAATGGTGGGAGTCCGACAGACCATGTCAGGAATGGAAGTTGGCAAAACATCTGTCTGAGTTTATAAACATAAATGACACAAAATGATGTCTTGAAATTTATAAATGTCTCCTAAATGACGAAAAATTACCCACGACGTTCTGGCCGGTCCTCCTAACAAATCCTCTTTGGAATAGATTAGGGAGCGGCGCGGTCTCTTGATTGTAAATCTTTCGCGGTGCTGGGGGGCCTTAGCAAGAGAATAAATTTATGTTAATGGATTTAGGGAGTTTGTTTTGAGATCTAGGAATTTTGAGCCGCGAGCCCGCCTGAGTGAGATATTGTCTAGGTGGGAAATATAAAATACCTAGGTGTTCATGTGTGTGCGTGAATTATTGGTTGATAAAAGTGTTGGACACATAGGTTGTAGGTACCTATCTACATATAGACACATATCTAATGCATAATGATTACGTATTGTTTAATCAATCTATTTAGATGGGTTTCGTGCAAGTTCATTGGTCAATCATTTGGTGTGATGTACTTTATCTATCATTCTGCTCTTTATATGTTTTTTTAAGAGATGAGAGCTCTTTGTCAGGATGATTTTTTTTCCTTTTTTTTCGGTGTCAGTGTCCTTGACTATCCAAATGATTTTAAATATTACTGTTCCTTATTTTTGTGAAAGTCCTTTTTTCGCTCTACCTAACCGCACATACCCACCTACAACGCCTATACATGAGAAAGTTTTGGTTGATAAAAGTGTTGGACACATAGGTTGTAGGTACCTATCTACATATAGACACATATCTAATGCATAATGATTACGTATTGTTTTATCAATCTATTTAGGTGGGTTTCGTGCAAGTTCATTGGTTAATCATTTGGTGTGATGTACTTTATCTATCATTCTGCTCTTGTCAGGATTATTTTTTTCTTTTTTTTTTCGGTGTCAGTGTCTTTGACTATCCAAATGATTTTAAATATTACTGTTCCTTATTTTTGTGAAAGTCCTTTTTTCGCTCTACCTAACCCCACATACCCACCTACAACGCCTATACATGAGAAAGTCGGCAAAACAGGGCACAGCCATCGCGTCAACCGCCTTTAACACACAAAGTAGGACAGAGTGATCATGTGCGGGATGGCAAACCAGTTCAATACATCCATTGTATATCTGCCTACAGATCTGAACAATGTGCCATTATAACACAATATGGAAAACAATATAATGGAATAGTTGGAGCAATTAAAATGTCACACCACCCCAACACCCTACAACGACAAACCTGACAGCATTAGTACTTGATGACAACACCCTATCTTGAGAACGACATAGCTGGCATAATTGTGAACGACATAGCTGGCATAATAAGAACGGCATATCTGACATATATGGAAAACAATATAATGGAATAGTTGGAGCAATTAAAATGTCACACCACCCCAACACCCTACAACGACAAACCTGACAGCATTAGAACTTAACGACAACACCCTATCTTGAGAACGACATAGCTGGCATAATAAGAACGGCATATCTGACATACCTGGCATAATATTAGAGTACTGATAGAGAGGTGACTACCGCCCTACCAATGACAATTAGTGACATAGCTATGCAACATTCGATTATTAGAACTTGGAACATTGAAGCTTGAGGTCTACCATCTCATGTTATACAGTCAAATGTTACCTCTGAGAATGTCCGGAGACTATACCTACCCGAATCGTCTCTAAGTAATCTCAAAGGTAAAGTGAAATATAGACTCGGAAATAAAGTTATTAGAACCAACATTCCTGTCATTTGAACAACATTAGTTTCTTGAATAAGAACTTTACCTCCGTGTGTATCTCACTAGACTTCCACTCCCGAGGTCCTGGGTTCATTTTAAACTTCAATCAACTCAAAAGTGCGTCTCGAAAAAAGCCCAAGTGACGTCCCAGACTCCTGGACAGTCACCCATTCAGATACAAACCACGCACGACGTTGGTTAACTTCATTAGTCCGTTTCGAACTGGTGGTGCATTCAATGTAAGAGTTTTTCACAGAATCCGCCTAGCCTAGCCAAACTTCCTAACCATTAATTTGAAGATTAGATAATACATACATCGGTCCTATGTATACCTACTTAGTTTTCGGCCAAAATACCCATGTATGTTTTCACTAATTTATTCGACAGTGACCCATTCTTCTTAGAACACCTCCTACGCACGGTTATAGGTCTCCCAGAACTCCTATTCGTTTGCATTATTTGACTCTCAGGTCACCTTAGTAGGCGACCTTAAAAATTTAACAACATTCTCTGTGGATATTATTGTTAAAAATAATACTTTATTGGTCATCATCATTATTCTATGTGGATGTTAAACATAGGAAGGTACCTACAGGATGGTGCAAGTTTTCGACTACAAATAATAATTCTTTTTCTTCGCTTTTTCCCGTGTACAGACGGGGTCGGCGTTTTTCGTCAGCCTCTCAATCAGCCCTAACTAGGGTGATTGGTTTGGGCTGACATTTGGTTATGGCTGCAAATTTTACGAGTGGATGGCCTTCGCACTCAATCTTTGTTATTTTTTAACAAGGGAAATTGAGGCCTGTATACCTCCCTGTTTAAAGTACCCCAGCCAGACTAACCTGGTCTACTCCCTGTTTAACGTCCCCTTGTCAGACAGTTAGGACAGACATATTTCAGTCCTCCTTTCGGAATTGCCAAATTGGTTTTACTGTGGTCTTTTCACACCCTGTATGAATGTGAAACAAATGAATGACCTATGATCTCTGAAGGTGATGCGCTCTAGAGTTCATATAGTGAACTAATTTCCGTGCTAATTTGCATTAACATTATTTTTATTTTAGAGAGATCCGTTCTCGTAAGGCTAATTAACTTTTTCCATTTCGAAAGTAAGACACATGGCCCAGAAGGCCTACCAGGGTGTCTAAAAGAAACAGGAAAAGAAAATATCCCCTTCTAAATTAAACAAATGCCTAATTACGTATCCCTGCCTAACCCATTTTAGGAAAACTATAGGTATAGAAAGTAAAAATAATAATAATAAAAAAATCCATCTGGTCAGGGTTGGAAACTAGTTTGAACCCTGACGAAAGTTCGAAACTAGTACTTCCGAGTCCGGGTCTAGTGCTCTTGTTTCTTATTTGTGGAGTGCTTTTGACCACTCAGCCACCAAGGTGCCTACTATACGAAGGTAATGCTAAGGTACTTACAGTCGTTAATCAGGCTCAAAGGAATATCGTGCTCGTACAGTAACCTCGCCATTTCACACTTGGTGAACTTCTCGCCGCAGAAGTCGAAATTGCCGGTCCCATTCTTATACTCCATGTAGCCTATGTAGGACTGTACGGCCGCCAATATCATCACAAATACCAGCAGACCGGCGGCTATGTACCGCCTCACCCTCTCCTTACCCTCCACTTGGACCATTTGGAAATCGAACGTCATGGCGGATGTCCCTAGGGAGAAAGGCACAGAAGAGTCAGCGGCAATAACAACGTTGAGTTTTATTTTTTCATGTGAGTTCCCATGAGAGCCCGAGGCGCCTACATCAAAATCACACACCAAGCTTAAACCAAAACCTTCTCTCTTTTTTCGCCTAATATCTCAGTTGCTCACGTCAGAGGCATCGCGGGATCTGTCTATTAGTTAGAAAACAAAATTTCCTACTATTTTCACCTATTATTTGACACATTTAACTCAGTACGGCGCGGAGTTAGAAGGGGTTAAATTTCAGCAAAAACCCAAAAAAAAAAAAAAAAAAAAAAAAAAAAAAAAATCGGCTCTTATGGGTTAATTATTTCAAGTGATTATTTCATTACAAATTTTCATTAGTAAATGGTTTCTTCAAATTAAAATGATCCTAAAGGACCTAAAGCAAACCTAGCCCCTTGACAAATGGAGTATGCCTGAAGGCATGTGATGTGTTTAAAGTTTAATAGGGGGTTGATTTCGGACAAGGATAGGAAAATAATTAATGTAAAATATAGATCGGCACATTTACCTTTCTAGGTTCGGATCCTTATAGGCGATCTTTTGTTTTTCAACACTTGGACACAAATTCACGCTCTGTCTTCATTCTCAACTGATGTACTATATAGTGTCTTCCCGTTTGGTGGTCTCACTACGGAATGTTTATAGTGAATTAGTGACACTATTACGCGATGTTATCAATGGTCCTCTTATCAATGATAAGCTTGTGAATGAGACTACAGGTGCATCTGAAACGTTCTATTCATCAAGGACGAAACACGAGAACACCGGAAACTAATCTCCTTGATTGGAAATCGAACCCGGGATCTTCTGCTTCGCAAGAAAGTGTGTTACCATTACCACTGAACCAACCGTGCATGTTCTGGTCTTTATCTATTATTTTCCTACTTGGCTCTTGCTATGCTTTCCTGTTTTCAACGAATTCGTTGGAATAACTGCTCACTTTCCATTGGAGCAGTGCACTTTGTCCACTCACCACTGCTGCAGTGGTCCCGAATGGAAAATACAACTCTACTGTCTCTAGTAATCTTCCTCATTCCTCAGTACAACCAAGTCACACTCTTGAAAAGTCCGAATCATGCCAGTCCGAATTCCGGCATGCCTGGCACATGCCCGCACACCACGCGCTACCCAGCGTGACATACCACAATTACAAACTTGGCATACCACATTTGATGGATTGAAAATTCGAACAATGTCCACTGCCTCAAATAGGTATGGACATTTTTTTTTCTACCATAACATATTACGGAATTCCATTGGCCAGTAAATTATTAGCGCTCTCTCTCTCTCTCTTAATTTATCATTTCATTGGGACCAGGGACGATGATAGTCTCTGGTGACTGTAATTCTGGGACTACTGTCACCACTTTTGCTAGAAGTGCCCGAGTACACCAACACCAGAATATAATATGTGTATGTAATCCTAGCACATAATCATATTATACCAAACTGCATTCCTGAGAGATATTTTACAATCCACATTTTGCAATATTTAGTTGTTATCCGTCATAGTAACTATTACAATGTTTTTAGGACAGAGAAAAACGTCATATTTTTTGCGAAGTTCAAAAGGCAAAGTAGGTACCTACCTGGAATTTTTTATGGCCTTGTCTGCGCTAAGAAAATTAACACCTCGAACTCGTTGATAAAAAGACAGTGAAGTAGGAATTGCAAAAAAATTAAAAAAAAAAAACTAGAATCTCATAATATTATCATCAACATTGTCATACTACCTTCTTCATTCATTCCGACTATTCTCGCCTTATCATATGGCACAATAGCGTGGTACGGTGTCTTGATATAGGTGCCATATTCATTATGACATAGGTGCCATATGCATTATGATATACATAGGTGCTATAAGCATTACTGGAGATACAATGTATTTCTTGTGACGCTGCGCTGTTGATAGATTAGAAAGTGTAATAGTGTCGATATCTAATGTACCCATGTAGTGTGAATGTATGGCAAATACCCAAAGACACTAATACATGGGTATTGTTCATTTACACCAAATGATATTGTTCATTTGAGGTCATTTTGATATAATTATGGCATATTTTATTGTAAATATCGGGGGGGGGATGAGGGGTCACAGTTTGCACTTATCTTCATTGATACCTACATAGTATTATAGGTAAGAGTACGGTAAACACGGATACCTACATTAAGAGTGCTCGTCTACCAATTAGAAGGACAGGGGTTCGAATCTCTGCATTGTTGTTTTCACTCCCTCCTTCTCTTCCTTCACTCTCTTCCTCCTTCTTTCAACCAAAATTATCGTTGATCATCCTTGAAAGTACAAATAACTCTGTCGTGTTTCGTTTCAATATCTCACTTGTGTTTTAACATCTCCACTAATTCTGGAGGATGTGTCTCCATCTGTCTCTCTCTCTCTCTCTCTCTCTCTCTCTCTCTCTCTCTCTCTCTCATCTGTAGACATCAAAGCAAAATCTAGGAGTGGTTCAAAGTGTAGGTCTAACCTAGAGAGCTTCATCTCTCTCTCTCTCTTACGGTCAAGTGAGGACATACGTTATAAATTATTTTCATGTCATCTTAAATATTGGGTTTCAAAATGGTGGGAGTCCGACAGACCATGTCAGGAATGGAAGTTGGCAAAATATCTCTCTGAGTTTATAAAAATAAATGACGCAAAATGATATCTTGAAATTTATAAATGTCTCCTAAATGACGAAAAATTACAATCATATGGACATTTCTGCTTGCTAATTCAAAACTAGACAGGGAGCAAGACAGGTCTACATTCTTCTGTGTCCACTTCTGTGTGTTTCCCTCCCCCTCATGTGATGGTAATCCTTTCAATTGATTCCCATCTCTTGGATGACTGACTCGTAATGTGTTCTCTTTACTCCGATCTCGTGCGGAGCATGCTTTGAGTATTACCTACCCTCAACTACACTTCAACAATTTTTACCGTGCAGTCGAAACCTCATCAGCGCAGCGCAGCGTGTAGTCGAAATATCGTCATCGTGTAGTTACAACATGGTCACCGTGTGTGTAGTCGAAAATCGCTACCTTGCAGTGAAAATTGAAGTATCAACCCTACTTACTTTACTTTCCGTGTCCGAAACAGTGTCACCATAATCAAATCTTATTCTCCCAG
This sequence comes from Diaphorina citri, assembly GCF_000475195.1. NCBI lineage: Eukaryota > Metazoa > Arthropoda > Insecta > Hemiptera > Psyllidae > Diaphorina > Diaphorina citri. Next base: position 155,964 of record NW_007377956.1, on the reverse strand, counting down.
AACCGTGCTACGTGGACTGCTCTCTAGTTAGCTTGGGCCAAATCGTCTGGGTGGAATTCGTTGCTAGGACAGCATTCTCTCAAGTCCTGAATACATCGTGTTCTTTTTCCGTCACGTCCTTTCGTTGTTTAAAATCACGTAGAAATGTAAAAAATACAGCAACCTGCAATCCATGCCACCGTGATTCGTGGAAATCATATGGACATTTCTGCTTGCTAATTCAAAACTAGACAGGGAGCAAGACAGGTCTACATTCTTCTGTGTCCACTTCTGTGTGTTTACCCCCTCCCCCTCATGTGATGGTAATCCTTTCAATTGATTCCCATCTCTTGGATGACTGACTCCTCGTAATGTGTTCTCTTTACTCCGATCTGGTGCGGAGCATGCTTTGAGTATTATCCTCAACTACACTTCATCAATTTTTACCGTGCAGTCGAAACCTCATCAGCGCAGCGCAGCGTGTAGTCGAAATATCGTCACCGTGTGTGTAGTCGAAAATCGCTACCTTGCAGTGAAAATTGAAGTATCAACCCTACTTACTTTACTTTCCGTGTCCGAAACAGTATCACCATAATCAAATCTTATTCTCCCAGAACCGTGCTACGTGGGCTGCTCTCTAGTTAACTTAGGCCAAATCGTCTCAGGTGCATTTATGTTCAAGAAGATCACAGGTAAGAAAGTGGGCTTGCGTTTGAATGTCTCCGCATTCGCAGATGTCGTCATCCCTGTAGTCCACAGTCGAAACATCGCGGCATCGTTACCCTGTAGTCTAAGCATCGCTACTTTAAAATCGAAACATTGCAGCATAGTAACCCTGTAGATGCAACATCTCATCATTACCGTTTAGTCTTTGAAGTTGAAACATCGGTAGTGGAAACATTGTAGTAGCGCGTAATACAGTGAGTGGCGTTATAGAGGGTTTTCCGATCCTGGCAGTTGTCCAGCCAACCTTGCCAGGCATGGAAACCGTGCTTCTTATAGATGAGCTTGGCACAGGCTATGGTGACATCCACATCCTTCAGGAGAGCTGAAACAGGAAACCATGCCTGGTGATGAAAGGCGTCCGGGAACATATATTCCAGTCCAGTTGGACAAAATTCACCTCTGCCCACCTGTAAATATTGAAACTAGATTCGTATAATCTTAACCCATCCTTAAGGGCTGTTTGATGCCCATACACCTAAGCCTCAAATTGGACTTTTGGTGTATGGCTGTATGGATTTAAAAATCAATATTGAAACTAACTAGGCTGGAATGATACTGGATGACAGTGGTATTTACACCAGGTCAGTGACAATAGATGAGCTTGGCACAGGCTATGGTGACATCCACATCCTTCAGGAGAGCTGAAACAGGAAACCATGCCTGGTGATGAAAGGCGTCCAGTACCATTCTAGTCCAGTTGGACAAAATTCACCTCTGCAAACTGTAAATATTGGAACTAGATTCGTATAAGCCATCCTTTAGGGCTGTTTGCAACTACACATAAGTCTCAAACTGGGCTTTTGGTGTATGGAGTTAAGCAATAAGCATCAATATTGAAACTAACTAGACACTGGAATGGTACTGGATGACAGTGGTATTTACACCAGGTCAGTAACAGCAGTAACTACTCGTAGAGCAGGGATCGCCAACCCGTCGATCGCGAGAGGTATCCTGGTAGCTCGCAAACAGTTGCACAAGTTGAGAGCAACTTCTCATAGGAACTACTTCAAAAATTTACGTCGTAAATACGCAGACTAAAGATAGCTCGCCAAGAGTCTCCTAGTCATCTGAGTAACTCGCGACCCATAAAGGATTGCAGTCACTGGTAGTCTCACGTTCTGAAGACCCGGGTTTGAAACTTTGCCTTGTTTCGTTTGAGATTGGGTCTTGCGAAAAAATTTCCTACAAATTGGTAGGTACTTGAATGAACTACAATGCCCATACACATGTATGGGCATGTGCTGAGCTGGGTGAGAGTGAGGACTGAGTTCTCAATTCTGAAAGCTGTCTCATTAAGATTAAGGGAAACAAGGCAGATTGTTAAGCCTTATGCTTTTGATGATGGAGCTGGCTTGATTTGTAAGGAATTCTAATTGTGTTAAGCATATTTAAATGCTTGTCACAAACATCGTTCCCTGATTATTTCACCTAGATAAATTTCATGACATGACTTGGACTTGAACCACCAACCTCCAGATCCAAAGTCCAACGCGTTAACAACTGCACCACTGAGGTTGGTGGCTTGATTTGTATTGATGATTGAAGTATTGTTATATATTTGGTTATGAAAAATAATAATAAAAAAATAAAAAATATATAAAATAAAAAAACTACAATAGTTCAGTGATGTGTAGGTATAAATCTCATTCATACAAACTGGACCTCAAGGAAGCTTGATTGGGCCCAAAGTTAATGAAGAAATTTCCTTCAACAATTCATTTTATGTTAGGTTTAGCTTAGGTACTCCAACTTGGATGTTTTTCACGCATCCGCCCTGGCTGCGATTCATAAAGTGCGTTTAAGCACGAGACTGTAAATTTTTAATAGGGATAAACTTCAAATCAAATAAAGAAACACATTATTTCAGTTGATTGTTGACTGTAATTTTGTGAAGGTCCACATTATAGGTACCTACACTTATTTCATTCATGAATCCATCCCAGTCCAAACTAAACTCCAAAGAGTAATCAATGAATCAGGAACGCACGACGTTCTGGCCGGTCCTCCTAACAAATCCTCTTTGGAATAGATTAGGGAGCGGCGCGGTCTCTTGATTGTAAATCTCTCGCGGTACTGGGGGGCCTTAGCAAGAGAATAAATTTATGTTAATGGATTTAGGGAGTTTGTTTTGAGATCTAGGAATTTTGACAGAAGTTTCAAGGTTCGATGCCCACCATCCACAGAAGTTTGCACTCATGCGATTGCAAGGATTTCAACGGGTTACTTCCTGGTGTTGTTGACTCAACCCAGGACCCAAATGGGGAGAATGGTCTCTTCTTGCCCCTCTGATGACTACATTGCATTAAAATGGGGGAGTTTTCTAACGAAGTTCATGTGTGCGGAGTCCAGTATGTAGGACTATTGCACCCTTTGACCAGCAAGATACTTAGAAATAGAGGAGCAGGGTCCTGGATATCGACCCTCCCCCTCTGTTGACCCCCCCAATGGATCGACCCTGAGCCCACCCCCACCTCTACCCTCCCCTCCTCTCCCTCTACCCCCACCCCCTGGTCCTGTCCGAGTATTAAGAACGATCTGTGCGCATGCGATCTGCCGCATACGTTACGATGTACGGCGAACAAGAGCGATCTGTATGCGATATCCGAATCGCTGCGTGGTTTGGAGCCGGATGAGCGCGTATCCCTGCTGGATTGCACGCTGTCCAATGTGACCGTACTACCGGGTAAGTGCTTACGGTCGTTATCTCCGGGTTTAAAGTGTAAAGTTGTACACTATAAACTTTTTGTTAGTCCGGTTTTGGTCGTTTTTCTGAGTTAAATTTCATGTTGAAATTCGTTTTGATCAAACGATTGGTAGAAAATTGCTCTTTGACTTAACATTGGTTTGAAAATAAGAAAAGTAAAAAAAAAACTCAGGCATCAGGGACTCCGAATTCGATAATATAGGTATTCTAATAGGTATCTACCTCTAATTTCCTATTTTGAAAGAACGCACGGTCCGAAAGCAATCTTCATAAAAGCTCGGTACAAGGGAAAGACCAGTCATTTTCATTAAGTCATAATAGATCAGTTGCGCTTACTTGGGTCATGTTTCAAAGTCATAGAGCAGAAAAAATGAGGACCAACAGAATTTTTCTTTTTCTTCTACGATCTTTTAGATCCCGAGATAAATCGATTAAAAAAATGCCGGTAAATCGTGAACTTCCTCTCTCTCTTAATTTATCATTTCATTGGGACCAGGGACGATGATAGTCTCTGGTGACTGTAATTCTGGGACTACTGTCACCACTTTTACTGGAAGTGCCCGAGTACACCAACACCAGAATATTTAAGCCCAGGGCATCGTTAGCCCAGTGGTAAAGGGCATGCTTGTCATGCAGAAGTTTCAAGGTTCGATGCCCACCATCCACAGAAGTTTGCACTCATGCGATTGCAAGGATTTCAACGGGTTACTTCCTGGTGTTGTCGACTCAACCCAGGACCTAAATGGGGAGAATGGTCTCTTCTCGCCCCTCTGATGACTATATTGCATTAAAATGGGGCAGTTTTCTAACGAAATTCATGTGTGCGGAGTCCAGTATGTAGGACTATTGCACCCTTTGACCAGCAAGATACTTAGTAATAGAGGAGCAGGGTCCAGGATATCGACCCTCCCCCTCTGTTGACCCCCCCAATGGATCGACCCTGAGTGTTTCTGCGCAGTTCTTTCTGCTCCTCCGCTAGCGCGCTTGGATACTGGCGCTACCTAGCGGACGAAAATAGCAACTGCGTTAAGTCTAGACACGTTTCTTTTTCCGAACGACAAGTAGTGGGAATGGGACTTAACGGAAAAATCATCGATTTGTAACCTAAATCGTTCGTTCAATAAATATTTAAATAAAAAAAAATATATATATAAATAAACAATACTACCTATAGATATTAAATGTAAATACCAATAAGTAGGTATTTTGGTTGATGAATGGCTAAGGCCGGGGACTGTAGGCATAGGCACAGCATACTTCAAAAGGTCAGCCAACATTTAAATAGGACCCCTTTACTGTCGGGCATACGGCATAATGACTGGATTACATGAAGGTATGTAGGTATATGAACCAGTTGGCATCCCAGCATACTGTCTTAAGGTGTGTCCAAACATAGTCGACCGGCCGTCGATCGATGGTCGCGATTGACGGCAGTCGACTATGTGTGGACTACACCATTGGACGTACTGTTACTACTGTATCTACCTACTTTTTGGAAGTACGAGTACCTATATCTACCTACCTTACTTACCTACATATCTACATACATATGTAGGTACGATAATACCTACGTAGGTACATTTAAAAATATATGTATTGTAGGTAATACCTAATTTATTAAGTTATTTGTCTCATCTTTATTGTCATTGAAGACGATGATAAATAATCAATAATGTATTCACTAAGGTCAAGTTGATGGCCAAGATATACCTACCTACCTACCTACCTACCATTTCTTATTCAGGTGGAATTCTAAAACCTGCTCTTCCCTTGTAGTTCTATTTTCGTACAATACCCAGAACGGAAAATTATTTATTTATTCTTCCACGATAAATGAAAGAGAATATAAAATCGGAAAAAATGGACAACCTATTTGCGACCGGACAGAGGGAAAAAAAATTGGTTTTTAATCCAGACAAGTTTGTTTCATATGTCATCAATACAGGGTGGTAAGGGAGGTGGTTTGGTTCCAGTGAACCAAGTGATAAATGATTCAAGTGGTTCAACCATGATTAGTACATAGGCTCACACGTCATGACATTATAAGCTATTTCTAAACTTAATAACCTCACAAGAAAGCGAAATTATTTTAGAGATGCTGATTTTGCTGATTCCCCTTTTGGGTAATAGGTAGGTATCTCAGGCCCAAATTTTAGGCGATTTTGAGGAATACATAAAATAGGAATATCACTGGTTCATCCCGACATTATTTACCTACCTAATATATGTATCTAATCTACCTATACCACTCGAAAAGAGGTGCTCGGATTCTTAGGAACACCCTGTATATGCAGCTAAACTTGAGCAAAAATTCACGTTCAATTGAATTCCCTGTATTGCCTGATTGAAAGAAAAAGAAATGTATTCCTATCATAATGTGGCAGATATACCCGGTGCCTCCGAAGACACGCCGGTGATACTACCCTACATGCGTACGGAATAGAGGAAGCTCAGGCCCACCCTGTACCTAGATCATGAATGTACATCGTAGATGGTTCGTTCGTGCGGACGTGTGTTGATTCAACAAACATAAACCATCATTATTGTTATCCGTCAGAGAGGAGGCACCGATCAAAAGAGGAAGAAAAAAAGTTCTTCTTCTGAAGAAGGAAAAAAAATGATAGCTTGTTATTTATAAAAGCAAAAAGGCAGCTCATAGTACCTAGATCATGAATGTACATCGTAGATGGTTCGTTCGTGCGGACGTGTGTTGATTCAACAAACATAAACCATCATTATTGTTATCTGTCAGAGAGGAGGCACCGATCAAAAGAGGAAGAAAAAAAGTTCTTCTTCTGAAGAAGGAAAAAAAAATGATAGCTTGTTATTTAATAAATGCAAAAAGGCAGCTCATATAGGTAGGCAATGCTACCTGCTCATAAATACATGGCTATAGATTCTGCCTCTCTATTGGTTACATAGACGTCTACATGGTTATTTTATAGAATCTACGGGGTGGTGTGGAAATTTGGACTTGATGCTGGTGGATTTGACATTCATTTAGACAGGTCAAATAGAATTAGATGTTGCTCGATTGAAAAGTCCGACCAGAAACCATTTGAAATTACTTTCATTAAGGTGTGTCCAAACATAGTCGACTAGCCGTCGATCGACGATATAAATCTATGTTATCGAGGCAGTGTGGACGGTTCTGTCGACATCGATCGACGGCCAGTCGACTATGTGTGGTGATGCTGGTGGATTTGACATTCATTTAGACAGGTCAAATAGAATTAGATGTTGCTCGATTGAAAAGTCCGACCAGAAACCATTTGAATTTACTTTCATTAAGGTGTGTCCAAACATAGTCGACTAGCCATCGATCGACGAGATAAATCTATGTTATCGAGGCAGTGTGGACGGTTGAGTCGACATCGATCGACGGCCAGTCGACTATGTGTTAAGATATCGTTTTGTTTAATTAACTTGATTCCTTTATCAAGTTTTCGCAACATTGTTACATAAGTATGTAACCTGATAGAATCGCTTTTCGACAACCTACTTCAGCACGAAAACTTGCTCATCTGGGGAACTTCCTGGTCGAGGAATGGGGTTCCAGTCTAGTATCTCTGGATCGAAAGCTGATAGACCTACCCGAATATTGAGGTGTTGAAAAGTCTACTAATGTTCTGTGAGGAGCAATAGTTGTGAGGTTGAGACATAGTAAAGAGACGAAAAATAGATATTAAGCTGTGTACACACATTGTCGACGGCCGTTGATCGACATATCGCTCCACGGTTGTCGACTATGTGTGGACACATCTTTACATTATAGCTATGCAGGAAAGTCATGCCGTCATACGTCAAGAATTGTTTCTAGTCCTAGCTTTTCTAAAGCTGTGGCCACACATCGGGGTCGGCGTTTTTCGTCAGCCTCTCAATCAGCCCTAACTAGGGTGATTGGTTTGGGCTGACATTTGGTTATGGCTACAAATTTTACGAGTGGATGGCCTTCGCACTCAATCTTTGTTATTTCTTTAACAAGGGAAATTGAGGCTTGTATACTCCCTGTTTAAAGTACCCCAGCTAGACTAACCTGGTCTACTCCCTGTTTAACGTCCCCTTGTCAGACAGTTAGGATAGACATGTTTCAGTCCTCCTTTCGGAATTGCCAAATTAGTTTTACTGTGATCTTTTCACACCCTGTATGAATGTGAAACAAATGAATGACCTATGATCTCTGAAGGTGATGCGCTCTAGCGTTCATATAGTGAACTAATTTCTGTGCTAATTTGCATTAACATTATTTTTATTTTAGAAAGATCCGTTCTCGTAAGGCTATTAACCTTTTCCATTTCGAAAGTAAGACACATGGCCCAGAAGGCCTACCAGGGTGTCTAAAAAAAAACAGGAAAAGAAAATATCCCTTTTTAAATTAAATAAATGCCAAATTACGTATCCCTGCCTAACCCATTTTAGGAAAACTATAGGTATAGAAAGAAAAAAATAATAGGTAATAATAAAAAAATCCATCTGGTCAGGGTTCGAAACTAGTTTGAACCCTGACGAAGGTTCGAAACTAGTACTTCCGAGTCCGGGTCTAGTGCTCTTGTTTCTTATTTGTGGAGTGCTTTTGACCACTCAGCCACCAAGGTGCCTACTATACGAAGGTAATGCTAAGGTACTTACAGTCGTTAATCAGGCTCAAAGGAATATCGTGCTCGTACAGTAACCTCGCCATTTCACACTTGGTGAACTTCTCGCCGCAGAAGTCGAAATTGCCGGTCCCATTCTTATACTCCATGTAGCCTATGTAGGACTGTACGGCCGCCAATATCATCACAAATACCAGCAGACCGGCGGCTATGTACCGCCTCACCCTCTCCTTACCCTCCACTTGGACCATTTGGAAATCGAACGTCATGGCGGATGTCCCTAGGGAGAAAGGCACAGAAGAGTCAGCGGCAATAACAACGTCGAGTGTATTCTTTCATGTGAGTTCCATGAGAGCCGAGGCCTACATTATAATCACACCAAGCTTAACCAAACTCTTTTTCGCCCTCCACTTGGACCATTTGGAAATCGAACGTCATGGCGGATGTCCCTAGGGAGAAAGGCACAGAAGAGTCAGCGGCAATAACAACGTTGAGTTTATTTTTTCATGTGAGTTCCATGAGAGCCGAGGCCTACATCAAAATCACACCCAATATCATCACAAATACCAGCAGACCGGCGGCTATGTACCGCCTCACCCTCTCCTTACCCTCCACTTGAACCATTTGGAAATCGAACGTCATGGCGGATGTCCCTAGGGAGAAAGGCACACAGAAGAGTCAGCGGCAATAACAACGTTGAGTTTATTCTTTCATGTGAGTTCCATGAGAGCCGAGGCCTACATTAAAATCACATCAAGCTTAACCAAACCCTTCTCTCTTTTTCGCTAATATCTCAGTTGCTTCACGTCAGAGTGCATCGGGGATCTGTCTATTAGTTGGAAAACAAAATTTCCTACTATTTTCACCATTATTTGACACATTTACTCAGTATCGGTCCGGAGTTAGAAGCGGTTAAATGTCAGCAAGATCCACAACGAAAAAAAAAAGAAAAAAAAATCGGCTCTTATGGGTTAATTATTTCTTCAAGTAGTGATTGTTTCATTACAAATTTTCATTAATAAATGGTGTCTTCAAATTAAAATGATCCTAAAGAAAACCTAGCCCCTTGACAAATGGAGTATGCCGTGTATGCCTGAAGGCATGTAATGTGTTTAAAGTAACTTCCCGAGTTTAATAGGCGGTTGATTTCGGACAAGGATAGGAAAATAATTATGACGGCACAAAAACACCAACAAAAAAAAAAAAAAAAAAAAAAAAAAAATCGGCTCTTATGGGTTAATTATTTCAAGTGATTATTTCATTACAAATTTTCATTAGTAAATGGTTTCTTCAAATTAAAATGATCCTAAAGGACCTAAAGCAAACCTAGCCCCTTGACAAATGGAGTATGCCTGAAGGCATGTGATGTGTTTAAAGTTTAATAGGGGGTTGATTTCGGACAAGGATAGGAAAATAATTAATGTAAAATATAGATCGGCACATTTACCTTTCTAGGTTCGGATCCTTATAGGCGATCTTTTGTTTTTCAACACTTGGACACAAATTCACGCTCTGTCTTCATTCTCAACTGATGTACTATATAGTGTCTTCCCGTTTGGTGGTCTCACTACGGAATGTTTATAGTGAATTAGTGACACTATTACGCGATGTTATCAATGGTCCTCTTATCAATGATAAGCTTGTGAATGAGACTACAGGTGCATCTGAAACGTTCTATTCATCAAGGACGAAACACGAGAACACCGGAAACTAATCTCCTTGATTGGAAATCGAACCCGGGATCTTCTGCTTCGCAAGAAAGTGTGTTACCATTACCACTGAACCAACCGTGCATGTTCTGGTCTTTATCTATTATTTTCCTACTTGGCTCTTGCTATGCTTTCCTGTTTTCAACGAATTCGTTGGAATAACTGCTCACTTTCCATTGGAGCAGTGCACTTTGTCCACTCACCACTGCTGCAGTGGTCCCGAATGGAAAATACAACTCTACTGTCTCTAGTAATCTTCCTCATTCCTCAGTACAACCAAGTCACACTCTTGAAAAGTCCGAATCATGCCAGTCCGAATTCCGGCATGCCTGGCACATGCCCGCACACCACGCGCTACCCAGCGTGACATACCACAATTACAAACTTGGCATACCACATTTGATGGATTGAAAATTCGAACAATGTCCACTGCCTCAAATAGGTATGGACATTTTTTTTTCTACCATAACATATTACGGAATTCCATTGGCCAGTAAATTATTAGCGCTCTCTCTCTCTCTCTTAATTTATCATTTCATTGGGACCAGGGACGATGATAGTCTCTGGTGACTGTAATTCTGGGACTACTGTCACCACTTTTGCTAGAAGTGCCCGAGTACACCAACACCAGAATATATAAGCCCAGGGCATCGTTAGCCCAGTGGTAAAGGGCATGCTTGTCATGCAGAAGTTTCAAGGTTCGATGCCCACCATCCACAGAAGTTTGCACTCATGCGATTGCAAGGATTTCAACGGGTTACTTCCTGGTGTTGTTGACTCAACCCAGGACCCAAATGGGGAGAATGGTCTCTTCTTGCCCCTCTGATGACTACATTGCATTAAAATGGGGGAGTTTTCTAACGAAGTTCATGTGTGCGGAGTCCAGTATGTAGGACTATTGCACCCTTTGACCAGCAAGATACTTAGTAATAGAGGAGCAGGGTCCAGGATATCGACCCTCCCCCTCTGTTGACCCCCCCAATGGATCGACCCTGAGCCGGGTTGATTTATATTGAAAGGCAAGAAGTGGCGTCACCAGAAAGGTAAACTTTATCCAAGCACAAAGTTATGGTTCGGGTACAATGTACGTAAGATATATGCAGGCCAAGTCTGTAGACTTTGAACTTGTCTTGTGTCTACTGGAAGGAATCAATCAACTTTCATGCGACACAATGGACAGGACCAGAGGCGAAGCTCGAGCTTGAAATCACACAAGACATAACAGTGATTTTTTGCAAACTTAATAATCAAGGTCCCACTAACTGAACCCTTTAACGGTATTTGTCCGAAATGTGTTTTGGTCAACTTACGTCTTGTGTTTCGCAATCAACTTTCATGCGACACAATGGACAGGACTAGAGGCGAAGCTCGAGCTTGAAATCACACAAGACATAACAGTGATTTTTTGCAACCATAATAATCAAGGTCCCATCATTAACTGAACCCTTTAACGTTATTTGTCCGAAATATGTTTTGGTCAACTTACGTCTTGTGTTTCAGTTATCGTCACGTAAGTTAGAGGTGCAAAAACTCTCTATTGGTATTTACTCTAATAAACAAATATCACAAGACATTTCGTATTTTCCTCAAACAAACCCTACAAGCATAACAACCCTACAAGCAAAACAAGTAGCAGTTCAATAAATTGTAGGATTGTAGGTCCCTCGGAATTTTGGAAGCGTAGTCGCGCGTTTTTTAGTAGCACATAGATGGCTGTAACCAAACCTATGAAAATGATGCAGGGGCGGGCCTTAGATTTAGCCAGCGGCAAAGGATCACCTACAAATAAACGGACGAGACGCGTTGGGCACTAAATCATCAGACTCCCCTCTCAATCCAACTTCCCTACAAGTCTGATCGGAACTTTGGTCATTGCTACTGACAAGATCATGCTGAACCTATGAAAAGTTCACTTCTCTTGTAATGGAAGTCAACGCTGTAATGGTTTGTGTAATAGATCAGTATTAATGGTGTCATACATCATTTTGTATGAAGTAGGAAGTTGAGCCGGTGTGTTTTCCAGAAATAATTGAACATTGTTACCTCCTAAAACGTGCGTCTCGAAAAAAGCCCAAGTGACGTCCCAGACTCCCGGACAGTCACCCATTCAGATACAAACCACGCACGACGTTGGTTCACTTCATTAGTCCGTTGCGAACTGGTGGTGCATTCAATGTAAGAGTTTTTCACAGAATCCGCCTAGCCAAACTTCCTAACCATCAATTTGAAGATTAGATAATACATATTACATACATCGGTCCTATGCTCCTATGTATACCTACTTAGTTTTCGGCCAAAATACCCATGTATGTTTTCACTAATTTATTCGACAGTGACCCATTCTTCTTAGAACACCTCCTACGCACGGTTATAGGTCTCCCAGAACTCCTATTCGTTTGCATTATTTGACTCTCAGGTCACCTTAGTAGGCGACCCGTTTTCAAAAGGGGCCTTTTTTTTTTTTTTTTTTTTTTTTTTTTTTTTAATGTGCCAAAACTTGACATCTCGGAACTTTGGCCTTTATAAGTAATTAATGTCAATTTTCCGGAAATACCATATACTCGTATTCCAGCAGATTACCTTAGATTTTAGCTTTTTTTTTCAAGACTAAAACCATTAAAATCGGCTGCTTGTTTCAAAAGATATGAATTTTTCGTGTTTTCCCTAAAAATGTCCATTTTCTTATGTCCATTTTTGGAACTGGACTACTCAACTTTGAAATGGAGTAGAACAGGGGTAGTTCTCGACAGAGATGGTCAATATGGGCTTAGTGTAGGCGTCCACAACGGAGAACCGACCATCGACCCTAGCCTAGTCCGGACCCAAGAGAAAATAGGAGGCCCAAAGCTACATCTCCAAGATCTAAAACGATTTCGTAGTTTTGGTTCATTGAGCATTCTGAGCAAAAAATAAAAGGAAGTAGTAGGTACTATGCGAGGTTGCCTTCCTCCTCATTATTTTTATTTGGTGTAGGTATTTCTTTCATCATGTCCATTTGGTGTACCGTCCGCAGGTTATCTAGTCTGAAAGTGCTGTCGATAGCACATAACCAGTTCAGTAGTGTAAGGCGAGGGGCATTGGCAGGACTGGACAAACTCACCTCCCTCTCCTGTCATCACAACCAGATTGATGTCCTTGAGGATCACTCCTTCAGGTAATTGCAATACTTTATGTGTAAGGGCAGTAAGGAGTAAAGGTGTGTCCATCTGTCCACACCTAGTCGACGGACCATCGATCGACATCAATTCACATCGATCGACGGCCATCGACTATGAGTGGACACAACTTAAGGAGCCGTCCAAGGACTGACTTGGATAGGTACAAGTAAGATGGGTTTACAATATTTCAGCTAATATCGACTAAATCCACATTTACAAGGTACGAGTACTTTCCAGGAGAGCAAAAAATGGACGTAAGGTTTCCTTAAGCTGTGTCCACACATAGTAGACGCCGTTGATCGATCGACGAGGTGAATCTATGTTGTCGACACAGTGTACGGGATCGAAGGCGTCGACTATGTGTGGACTTAACTTTAAACTGACTCCTCCATTTATTCACAAATATCAGCCTCAAGCTTTCGAAGAGCTTCAACTAACTGCAAAGTAAATTCTTGAACTGACAACTGTTCTCGCCCTGTTCTCCCCCAGAGCTCTGAGCACACTCTCCCACCTGGACCTCGCTCACAACCGGATTGTAGCAGTCTCGGGGGCGTCTCTCGCCCATCTTTCCAATCTGACCACACTGGATCTTTCTCACAACTTTCTCCGAGCACTCACTCAAGATCTGATAACACCGCTGAAGAGTTTGCAGGAGTTGCGTCTTGATGATAACGACATCTCCATGGTAACGCCGGACGTTATCGGTGATAACGTTACCATAACGACGCTGACGCTGTCAGGTGAGTAGGGGTCTCCGCGCAATAGTCGTAAACTGATGTTGACACATTTACTCGGTATCGGTCCGGAGTTAGAAGCGGTTAAATGTCAGCAAGATCCACAACGAAAAAAAAAAGAAAAAAAAATCGGCTCTTATGGGTTAATTATTTCTTCAAGTAGTGATTGTTTCATTACAAATTTTCATTAATAAATGGTGTCTTCAAATTAAAATGATCCTAAAGAAAACCTAGCCCCTTGACAAATGGAGTATGCCGTGTATGCCTGAAGGCATGTAATGTGTTTAAAGTAACTTCCCGAGTTTAATAGGCGGTTGATTTCGGACAAGGATAGGAAAATAATTATGACGGCACATTTACCTTTCTAGGTTCGGATCCTTATAGGCGATCTTTTGTTTTTCAACACTTGGACACAAATTCACGCTCTGTCTTCATTCTCAACTGATGTACTATATAGTGTCTTCCCGTTTGGTGGTCTCACTACGGAATGTTTATAGTGAATTAGTGACACTATTACGCGATGTTATCAATGGTCCTCTTATCAATGATAAGCTTGTGAATGAGACTACTTTTCAACACTTGGACACAAATTCACGCTCTGTCTTCATTCTCAACTGATGTACTATATAGTGTCTTCCCGTTTGGTGGTCTCACTACTCACTACGGAATGTTTACAGTGAATTAGTGACACTATTACGCGATGTTATCAATGGTCCTCTTATCAATGATAAGCTTGTGAATGAGACTAGAGGTGCATCTGAAACGTTCTATTCATCAAGGACGAAACACGAGAACACCGGAAACTAATCTCCTTGATTGGAAATCGAACCCGGGATCTTTTGCTTCGCAAGAAAGTGTGTTACCACTGAACCAACCGTGCATGTTCTGGTCTTTATCTATTATTTTCCTACTTGGCTCTTGCTATGCTTTCCTGTTTTCAACGAATTCGTTGGAATAACTGCTCACTTTCCATTGGAGCAGTGCACTTTGTCCACTCACCACTGCTGCAGTGGTCCCGAATGGAAAATACAACTCTACTGTCTCTAGTAATCTTCCTCATTCCTCAGTACAACCAAGTCACACTCTTGAAAAGTCCGAATCATGCCAGTCCGAATTCCGGCATGCCTGGCACATGCCCGCACACCACGCGCTACCCAGCGTGACATACCACAATTACAAACTTGGCATACCACATTTGATGGATTGAAAATTCGAACAATGTCCACTGCCTCAAATAGGTATGGACATTTTTTTTTCTACCATAACATATTACGGAATTCCATTGGCCAGTAAATTATTAGCGCTCTCTCTCTCTCTCTTAATTTATCATTTCATTGGGACCAGGGACGATGATAGTCTCTGGTGACTGTAATTCTGGGACTACTGTCACCACTTTTGCTAGAAGTGCCCGAGTACACCAACACCAGAATATATAAGCCCAGGGCATCGTTAGCCCAGTGGTAAAGGGCATGCTTGTCATGCAGAAGTTTCAAGGTTCGATGCCCACCATCCACAGAAGTTTGCACTCATGCGATTGCAAGGATTTCAACGGGTTACTTCCTGGTGTTGTTGACTCAACCCAGGACCCAAATGGGGAGAATGGTCTCTTCTTGCCCCTCTGATGACTACATTGCATTAAAATGGGGGAGTTTTCTAACGAAGTTCATGTGTGCGGAGTCCAGTATGTAGGACTATTGCACCCTTTGACCAGCAAGATACTTAGAAATAGAGGAGCAGGGTCCTGGATATCGACCCTCCCCCTCTGTTGACCCCCCCAATGGATCGACCCTGAGCCGGGTTGATTTATATTGAAAGGCAAGAAGTGGCGTCACCAGAAAGGTAAACTTTATCCAAGCACAAAGTTATGGTTCGGGTACAATGTACGTAAGATATATGCAGGCCAAGTCTGTAGACTTTGAACTTGTCTTGTGTCTACTGGAAGGAATCAATCAACTTTCATGCGACACAATGGACAGGACCAGAGGCGAAGCTCGAGCTTGAAATCACACAAGACATAACAGTGATTTTTTGCAAACTTAATAATCAAGGTCCCACTAACTGAACCCTTTAACGGTATTTGTCCGAAATGTGTTTTGGTCAACTTACGTCTTGTGTTTCGGTTATCGTCACGTAAGTTAGAGGTGCAAAAACTCTCTATTGGTATTTACTCTAATAAACAAATATCACAAGACATTTCGTATTTTCCTCAAACAAACCCTACAAGCATAACAAGTAGTAGCTCAATAAATTGTAGGTCCCTCGGAATTTTGGAAGCGTAGTCGCGCGTTTTTTAGTAGCTCATAGATGGCTGTAACCAAACCTATGAAAATGATGCAGGGGCGGGCCTTAGATTTAGCCAGCGGCAAAGGATCACCTACAAATAAACAGACGAGACGCGTTGGGCACTAAATCATCAGACTCGCCCCTCACAATCCAACTTCCCTACGGGTCTGATCGGAACTTTGGCCATTGCTACTGACAAGATCATGCTGAACCTATGAAAAGTTCACTTCTCTTGTAATGGAAGTCAACGCTGTAATGGTTTGTGTAATAGATCAGCATTAATGGTGTCATACATCATTTTGTATGAAGTAGGAAGTTGAGCCATGTGTGTTTTCCAGAAATAATTGAACATTGTTACCTACTCGTACCAATGTATATCAAAACAAAGGCTTAATAATATGTACCTATACGTACCTATTTCACATGCCCATAAATAAATAAATAAAAATATAAATAAACAATACTACCTATAGATATTATATGTAAATACCAATAAGTAAAGGTATTTTGGTTGAATGGCTAAGGCCGGGAACTATAGGCATAGGCACAGCATACTTCAAAAGGTCAGCTAACATTTAAACAGGACCTCTTTACTGTCGGGCATACGGCATAATGGCTGGATTACATGAAGGTATGTAGGTATATGAACCAGTTGGCATCCCAGCATACTCTCTTAAGGTGTGTCCAAACATAGTCGACCGGCCGTCGATCGATGGTCGCGATTGACGGCAGTCGACTATGTGTGGACACACCATTGGACGTACTGTTACTACTGTATCTACCTACTTTTTGGAAGTACGAGTACCTAATATCTACCTACCTTACTTACCTACATATCTACATATGTAGGTACGATAATACCTACGTAGGTACATTTAAAAATATATGTATTGTAATACCTAATTTATTAAGTTATTTGTCTCATCTTTATTGTCATTGAAGACGATGATAAATAATCAATAATGTATTCACTAAGGTCAAGTTGATGGCCAAGATATACCTACCTACCTACCTACCATTTCTTATTCAGGTGGAATTCTAAAACCTGCTCTTCCCTTGTAGTTCTATTTTCGTACAATACCCAGAACGGAAAATTATTTATTTATTCTTGCACGATAAATGAAAGAGAATATAAAATCGGAAAAAAATGGACAACCTATTTGCGACCGGACAGAGGAAAAAAAAATTGGTTTTTAATCCAGACAAGTTTGTTTCATATGTCATCAATACAGGGTGGTAAGGGAGGTGGTTTCAAGTGAACCAAGTGGTAAATGATTCAAGTGGTTCAACCATGATTAGTACATAGGCTCACACATGACATTATAAGCTATTTCTAAACTTAATAACCTCACAAGAAAGCGAAATTATTTTAGAGATGCTGATTTTGCTGATTCCCCTTTTGGGTAATAGGTAGGTATCTCAGGCCCAAATTTTAGGCGATTTTGAGGAATACATAAAATAGGAATATCACTGGTTTATCCCTACATTATTTACCTACCTAATATATTATGTATCTAATCTACCTATACCATTCGAAAAGAGGTGCTCGGATTCTTAGGAACACCCTGTATATGCAGCTAAACTTGAGCAAAAATTCACGTTCAATTGAATTCCCTGTATTGCCTGATTGAAAGAAAAAGAAATGTATTCCTATCATAATGTGGCAGATATACCCGGTGCCTCCGAAGACACGCCGGTGATACTACCCTACATGCGTACGGAACAGGGAGCTCAGGCCCACCCTGTACCTAGATCATGAATGTACATCGTAGATGGTTCGTTCGTGCGGACGTGTGTTGATTCAACAAAACTAAGCTGGCTGATGGAACTCTATCGGTAAATGACGAATAGAAGGAAGAAGAAAATGTATAAACATTTAGTAAAATATCTGAACATTTTTTTTTACAACTACAAGAATGTGGTAAGTGACGGAAAAAGCACCGACTTGGAAAATTATATTAGTACGAGAGCATATCCCAGCTTGTTGAATGGAATAATCTTATAAACCTGTTGGAAATTTGATTAAAAAGAGGATGGTAATGGTAGTGGCGTACAGTGTTAACAATTTGGGGAAGAGTGTTTTTTGTCTCTTCCTAAATGGGAATAGTCCCTTTTTATCCATTTTCTACCTTATAACTAGATGAGGCCCTGAAAAATAGGACTTGCTTGACTTGTGTCCTTTAATCCCGAGGGGGATGTAGGGCCTCACCCTGAAAAATAGGACCTCCTTAAAATGCTGGACCAACATGTACCCACATAGCTAGAGCTATTCATACAAATAATATAGTATTGTCTACACAGTCGTAGATAGGTACCACAGGTACCTACAGTACAGACACAAAAGATCCCACCAAGTCGCAGTGACATAGGACTTAAAATATAGCTCATGGCCCTACTTATACCAAAACCGTACAGCCAACAGACAGTGAGTCTTAGGCCAGCCTCTCACTGGTCTTAGGCCCTGGTCTTAGGCCAGCCACTCACTATCAGTTAGACCTGACAGGTACACTTGATCAGGTCCGCCTGTCAGGTCTACCTGATAGTGTGTGCTCATCAGGTAGACCTGGCAGGTGGACCTGATTAGGTGATAGTGAGTGGCTGGCCTTACCCACCACCTACCTGTCCAGTTTCAGGAGCACATTCTGCCCAATTTTTCGAAAAACTTCAACCACATGTTTTGTCTCCACTGGGTGTAAATTATGGCTTTTATAAATGCGTATGGTTGAAGAAGATAAGACTGTATATGAACACAAGGCACCTCTATTGGTCCTCAATAATAATGGATCTGTAATGAGATTAATACGACAGTCTACCAATCAGGTGGAAAATACCTTTTCCTATGTGTGGACACACCTTTAGAGGCATTTTACTTGGAATGACCAAGAAATAATGCCGAGAATATCAGAAACTAACTCGTTTGACAGAGAAATTTAAAAGAGAGTAGGTACTTCGGAATCTCTATTTACTAAGATTTTTTTACTAAGATTACTAAGATTTTTTTCGACTTTGGGAATCGAATCCAGGACTTTCTGCGTGTGAAGCAAGAGCGTTACCACTTGCCTCCCAGAACTGTCACGGTCACCCTGTATATTGGGTTGACTTTTCTAATAAATTGCCAACACGGGATTGATTTCCAAGATGGATTTGATACTTATCGATCCTAACCTCAGAAGATAGGTAGGTAGCCGTATGAGATAAGCTTGCCAAGAACAATATTGTGATAGAACGCATGGCGATTGATGATGGCTACTTTATAAATCTTTTCTCTACATAGGCCGCTGTACTTGTCTATACCATTAGGTACTTGAAATATAAGTAGTATCAGTGCCTACACATAGGTTATAGATACCCCGTACCTGACCTGGCTTAAGCTTTTAGAAAGAAGTTCTTTATTCCTAGAGGACCTATTCTAAAATAAAATAAAAAAAAACTATATAGGTATGTATAGGTACTTTAGTATTTTGGTCCGTTAGAAAACTTCATTGCTAACAATTTTGAATGTTCAGTTTTTCCTAGTTTTTATTGCTTCAATTTTAGGATTTTTGACATCTCCATCAATTTCATCGGTTTGATTTCTCCAATTGCGGTAGTGACAACTCCACCAATGAAAAGAATTGGTTCGGTTTCTTCACCTCACCAATTTCATTGGTGGAGATGTCAAAACTACAAGTCAGATACATCATAAATTATTTACTAATGAATTAGTGGAGATGTCAAAACTAGAAGTCTGAAGTCAGATAGGTATCATAAAAAGTATTTATCAATAAATTGGTGGAGATGCCAAAATTACAAGAAAGAAATCTGAATCGTCTCTCTCTCTCTCTCTCTCTCTCTCTCTCTCTCCTTCTTGTTATGATGAGATTGTAGTGTTTTTCTTCTTCTTCTTCTTCTTCTTCTTCTTCTTCTTCTTCTTCTTCTTCTTCTTCTTCTTTGTCACAATGCTAGAGTAAAGGGTCCGGCTTGAGCAGTAGAAATTCCTACCATAATACCTGTATTATGTCTCTTATCGCCTATCTGATGAGGGACATACTGCGAGATGGGTATGCTAAGACACAGACCACATGCGCCTAATGTATTAGTTGTTTCATTGCTACGAAATAAAAACGGTTAAGAGCTTTCTAACCGTTATTAATATTTCTCACATTTTCTTTCTGTTCTCCAGGATGAGCCAGTACTGTCTGGTACTGCTACTCACGATCTACAGCTACGTCACCGCAACCTCCTCCCCCTCCACCCCCACCTCTACCCTCCCCTCCTCTCCCTCTACCCCCACCCCCTGGTCCTGTCCGAGTATTAAGAACGATCTGTGCGCATGCGATCTGCCGCATACGTTACGATGTACGGCGAACAAGAGCGATCTGTATGCGATATCCGAATCGCTGCGTGGTTTGGAGCCGGATGAGCGCGTATCCCTGCTGGATTGCACGCTGTCCAATGTGACCGTACTACCGGGTAAGTGCTTACGGTCGTTATCTCCGGGTTTAAAGTGTAAAGTTGTACACTATAAACTTTTTGTTAGTCCGGTTTTGGTCGTTTTTCTGAGTTA
Organism: Diaphorina citri; assembly: GCF_000475195.1. NCBI lineage: Eukaryota > Metazoa > Arthropoda > Insecta > Hemiptera > Psyllidae > Diaphorina > Diaphorina citri. Next base: position 135,530 of record NW_007377956.1, on the reverse strand, counting down.
AATTTCATGTTGAAATTCGTTTTGATCAAACGATTGGTAGAAAATTGCTCTTTGACTTAACATTGGTTTGAAAATAAGAAAAGTAAAAAAAAAACTCAGGCATCAGGGACTCCGAATTCGATAATATAGGTATTCTAATAGGTATCTACCTCTAATTTCCTATTTTGAAAGAACGCACGGTCCGAAAGCAATCTTCATAAAAGTTCGGTACAAGGGAAAGACCAGTCATTTTCATTAAGTCATAATTATACATAGTAGGAATAGGTACTCGTACTTAGGTGGTGTAGTTTTTAGTAGGTGAAAGAGTACATTAATATCTAACTTGCCTACTGACCTCAGATTTGGATTTTTCCCAACTTTTTACATAGGAATCGACCATTTATTCATAATTTTTACCCATTTGCAACTCCTCCATTATACATAGTAGGAATAGATACTTGTACTTAGGTGGTGTAGTTTTTAGTAGGTGGAAGAGTACCCACACTAATATCTAACTTGCCTACCTTCCATTCCAAGGTAAATTCCTGGAAGGAGTCACATTGCACGGTCTAGTCATTTCGTCCGGTGAGCTGAAGAACATTTCCGATGGAGCCTTCATCGGGCTCAGCTCTCCCCTGCAGGCCTTGGGCCTTCCCAACAACCTCCTGTCGGTCGTTCCTACTTCGGCCCTGGCCCCTCTGGCCCCCAACTTGGACAGGCTGGATCTGTCACACAATCAGCTGTACAAGCTGGAGAACACGTCTTTCAAGGTAACTAAACACGTTTTCTGGGGGAACTAATGGTCTTTTAAGGTAGATGCCCAACTAAATGTTTAAATTGTAATAGGTAATATCAAGATATTAGGACTACATATTTTGTTCTACATATTTTGATAAAAATTTGTCGAACATGTTTAACCCATGAAGGAAATTTGCTCATCAAAAGTTTGGTCACCATTAGACCTATGGGGGTTCCGCAGGGAATTTCAAGAAGTTATGTTTAGGATTTCATATTCACAATCCCTGTAAGTACAACATGACTCAGCGAGCCTACTTCTTTCCCTTCAAAGAATTCAGCTAATGAGGCACGGTGATTCTGACCTGTGTTGAGGTATTTTTGGCTTTCAGCGCATTCTATGAACTCGCTCTCTGGGTTCGAATCCAACCCTTAATGACTTTCCTAAACCTGTCTACTTCTCCGACAGGGTCTCTCATCCCTCCCTTGTTTCTTCTCCAGGGTCTCTCGTCCCTCAACTTTCTCGACCTGAGCTACAACAAGCTGATGACACTCTCTCAGGATTGCCTCGCGCCTCTAGTCACCCTCCGCGTGTTGCGTCTCCAAGGCAACCGCCTCACGGTGAGTGTGGTGGCTGCGCTGCAGGGGCTGCGGAGTGTCACCGACTTGGACCTCAGTCACAACCTCCTGGCCGGGCCTCTCGGACCTTCTACTGTACCAAGGTAAGGGAGGAATTCCTAGGGCCCTGGCCCCTCTGGCCCCCAACTTGGACAGGCTGGATCTGTCACACAATCAGCTGTACAAGCTGGAGAACACGTCTTTCAAGGTACCTAACTAAACACGTTTTCTGGGGGAACTAATGGTCTTTTAAGGTAGATGCCTAACTAAATGTTTAAATGGTAATAGGTAATATCAAGATATTAGGACTAGAGATTATAATCAGATAATCACCTTTCGTTCTACATATTTTGATAAAAATTTGTCGAATATGTTTAACCCATGAAGGAAATTTGCTCATCAGAAGTTTGGTCACCATTAGACCTATGGGGGCTCCGCAGGGAATTTCAAGAAGTTATGTTTAGGATTTCATATTCACAATCCCTGTACAACATAACTCAGCGAGCGTACTTCTTTCCCTTCAAAGAATTCAGCTAATGAGAAAGCGACACGGTGATTCTGACCTGTGTTGAGGTATTTTTGGCTTTCGGCGCATTCTATGAACTCGCTCTCTAGGTTCGAATCCAACCCTTAATGACTTTCCTAAACGTTTTCAAAAGGGGCCTTTTTTTTTTTTTTTTTTTTTTTTTTTTTTTTAATGTGCCAAAACTTGACATCTCGGAACTTTGGCCTTTATAAGTAATTAATGTCAATTTTCCGGAAATACCATATACTCGTATTCCAGCAGATTACCTTAGATTTTAGCTTTTTTTTTCAAGACTAAAACCATTAAAATCGGCTGCTTGTTTCAAAAGATATGAATTTTTCGTGTTTTCCCTAAAAATGTCCATTTTCTTATGTCCATTTTTGGAACTGGACTACTCAACTTTGAAATGGAGTAGAACAGGGGTAGTTCTCGACAGAGATGGTCAATATGGGCTTAGTGTAGGCGTCCACAACGGAGAACCGACCATCGACCCTAGCCTAGTCCGGACCCAAGAGAAAATAGGAGGCCCAAAGCTACATCTCCAAGATCTAAAACGATTTCGTAGTTTTGGTTCATTGAGCATTCTGAGCAAAAAATAAAAGGAAGTAGTAGGTACTATGCGAGGTTGCCTTCCTCCTCATTATTTTTATTTGGTGTAGGTATTTCTTTCATCATGTCCATTTGGTGTACCGTCCGCAGGTTATCTAGTCTGAAAGTGCTGTCGATAGCACATAACCAGTTCAGTAGTGTAAGGCGAGGGGCATTGGCAGGACTGGACAAACTCACCTCCCTCTCCTGTCATCACAACCAGATTGATGTCCTTGAGGATCACTCCTTCAGGTAATTGCAATACTTTATGTGTAAGGGCAGTAAGGAGTAAAGGTGTGTCCATCTGTCCACACCTAGTCGACGGACCATCGATCGACATCAATTCACATCGATCGACGGCCATCGACTATGAGTGGACACAACTTAAGGAGCCGTCCAAGGACTGACTTGGATAGGTACAAGTAAGATGGGTTTACAATATTTCAGCTAATATCGACTAAATCCACATTTACAAGGTACGAGTACTTTCCAGGAGAGCAAAAAATGGACGTAAGGTTTCCTTAAGCTGTGTCCACACATAGTAGACGCCGTTGATCGATCGAAGAGGTGAATCTATGTTGTCAACACAGTCTACGGGATCGAAGGCGTCGACTATGTGTGGACTTAACTTTAAACTGACTCCTCCATTTATTCACAAATATCAGCCTCAAGCTTTCGAAGAGCTTCAACTAACTGCAAAGTAAATTCTTGAACTGACAACTGTTCTCGCCCTGTTCTCCCCCAGAGCTCTGAGCACACTCTCCCACCTGGACCTCGCTCACAACCGGATTGTAGCAGTCTCGGGGGCGTCTCTCGCCCATCTTTCCAATCTGACCACACTGGATCTTTCTCACAACTTTCTCCGAGCACTCACTCAAGATCTGATAACACCGCTGAAGAGTTTGCAGGAGTTGCGTCTTGATGATAACGACATCTCCATGGTAACGCCGGACGTTATCAAAATTCCCCCCCCCCTCATTAGGTTATCAATACTTTGTCTGCTTCAATTCAGAGGCTAGGCCAATAATGCACTAACTCCAATGACCTTTGGATGTAGCATTGCATCCTAATACTGATAAGGTCCAATAAAGGAAAAGAACAACTTTTCCCAAGAGATATGAAAAAGATCGAGTAGAAAGACGTCTGATGAGAAATTTTCTCGGGAATAGCAATTCAGTTTGAAAATGATGGGATTGAAAATAAAACATTATGAGATTTCTCTTTTGAATGGAAGAGAAATACGAGAAAAAATGGAATCCATTTGATATTGGAATGAGAAATGGACATGGTGGAGGGACATAAATGAAATGGAGTTTATACTCTGGGGCTGATAAAAAATGTGGAAATTGCGTTTAAATAAAAATGAAAGATAAAGGGAAACAATAATAAAGAAAATATGGGTCAAATTCTTTCAGGAGTGAATCTAGAGATAAACATCAGTGAGGAGGATCTTTTCAGGATTTGAAATACCTTGCGTTTGTTGGTTCTTGCCGTGTTTGTAAATGTAGATTTGTGCGGAAAACTCCATTACCTTCTTAACTGGCAAAGAAAACTGGAGGACTGGAGCAAACTGATGTCCTCGTGTGGACAAAGCTCATACACAAAAACCCAATCTGAGGCTTAGGTGTAGGGACTAGACAGCCCTAAAGAATGGGTTAAGCTTCTACGAATCTAGTCGACCTCGTTGATCGACCGTCGACCGATGGTCGAGGTGAAACTATGTTGTCGAGGCAGTGTACGGTTTCAGTCGACATCGATCGACTATGTTTGGACACACCTTTACAAATTTCATCGGTAAATGGTTTCATCAAATTGGGACGTTATCGGTGATAACGTTACCATAACGACGCTGACGCTGTCAGGTGAGTAGGGGTCTCCGCGCAATAGTCGTAAACTGATGTCCACACATAGTCGACCTCGTGTGGACAAAGCTCATACACAAAAACCCAATCTGAGGCTTAGGTGTAGGGACTAGACAGCCCTAAAGAATGGGTTAAGCTTCTACGAATCTAGTCGACCTCGTTGATCGACCGTCGACCGATGGTCGAGGTGAATCTATGTTGTCGAGGCAGTGTACAGTTTCAGTCGACATCGATCGACGAGGACGACTATGTTTGGACACTCCTTTACAAATTTCATCGGTAAATGGTTTCATCAAATTACATTGCTGCTAAGGGTAAGGTAAAAAACCTTGACAAATTTAATGGGGTGTACTTAAAGGCATTCTAGTGATATCCAAGCCGCCATAGATCACAAGATGGCCTCCCTTCTTTCTGTCTTACCCTATTCGACTGCAGCATGTGACATTTGTTCCAATTCATTCGACCCCGAAAAACGATCCAATCGTATCGTAAGAGATTGAGATTTCCTGAAATCAACTGATTATCAGGATAGAGCTCCACAGACAAGATGTAAAGGTTGCGTCAAGGGAATGCTAATAGAGGTACATATTTTATTATTATGTTACGGCCGTCTCTTCCTGATCCCTTGTCCATTTTAGTTTAGGACTATTGCACTGCCTAGAGCTAGAGGTACATAACTACCATCAGTAGTTTTCAGTCCACTTATTTAATTTCAAATCCTCCTTCACAGACAAAAACCTTGACAAATTTAATGGGGTGTACTTAAAGGCATTCTAGTGATATCCAAGCCGCCATAGATCACAAGATGGCCTCCCTTCTTGCTGCCTTACCCTATTCGACTGCAGTATGCTGCATGTGACATTTGTTCCAATTCATTCGACCCCGAAAAACGATCCAATCGTATCGTAAGAGATTGAGATTTCCTGAAATGAACTGATTATCAGGATAGAGCTCCACAGACAAGATGTAAAGGTTGCGTCAAGGGAATGCTAATAGAGGTACATAACTACCATCAGTAGTTTTCAGTTCACTTATTTAATTTCAAATCCTCCTTCACAGAAGGTGAAAATTTCAAGGATAATGCAATTTTTTAGCCCCCAATCCTCGGAACTTTTGTCCAATGGGACCGCAGCCTACGGACGTTGAGTGTAGACAAATTTTGTCCGCAATCTGTGCATCATACATATTTTATAGGCAATGTTGGAGGCAATTTTTGTTTAGTCCCAAGAGGACGTTGCTTTACATCTGGATTCATGATACAATCCGTATGGTGGACACATATGATATGGATTATGGATACAGGGGGACGAGGTCGCACTGAGATTGATTCTGCCTTATGTTTGTGTGGTACACAAATAGGTACAAAAATAGGTACCATCATAAGGCTGAAAATTAATGGAACTGCGGCCTTACTACTTGAGCGCTTGAGAAATCTGCTCCACGATGCCCTTCGCATTCAACCTTTGCAATTTCTTTAGCAAGGGGAATTTGAGCTTGGGTACCTCCCTGTTAAAAGTACCCCAGCCAGACTAAGCTGGTATCTTCCCTGTCTATAGGAAATTTAAGGCTGGTACTATGCTCTCTGTTTAGTCCCCCGGTATTGGGCTCTCCGTGGAATAAGAACAAAATATGACTCCTTCCATTTATTCTCTCCTACAGGAACCAGAGTGTATCTACGTGGGTTTCAATACGATGGATCTCGAGTTAATCTACAGTGGAGTGTGGAGGCACAGCACATTGCTTATTCCTGTGATGCTCTCTTTGTGTACGAGGAGCTCGGTAGTCACGAGGTAAGAATAGAATGGGTTTCATCTCGTATTCTACAGTGAATACAAGATGTAGAACTTAATCAAAGCTTACTTTGGAGATTATCTTTTACATGTTGAACATTATGGCGAAATTTCATCAAAATGGTACAAAGCACTCCAGAGTTATGGTGGAAATGTGGAATCAACACACTGATAAACTAAAGGCCCGTTCTCACTCGTGAGTTCCATCCAATTTTTTTCCGAATGTCCTGTAGGCAATGTAATTCAAATCAGAGTGTTTCCACTTCGTACGACACGTTTTTTTCCGAACGACAAGTAGTGGGAATGGGACTTAACGGAAAAATCATCGATTTGTAAACTAAATCGTTCGTTCCTGTTAAAATTTCAGGTCCTCCTGGAATCGAACCCGCTAAAGTGCAATTCCTCGCAGTTTGTCGATCCTTCCCTCCTCTCTCTGTCTCTGTCAGCGAGCGATCTACAACCTGGACATAGGTGAGTGAGAGAAAGAGAAATACACAGCATTTCCACCAAAAATAGTGGAGATGACAAAACCTCCGATAATGTCTGATTTTTCAACGTTTTGTTCAGCAGGAAAGAAAGTTCTATGGTCTAGCTTGCTGTCCCTTAGAAGCGACTTTGAACGTCACGTAACGTCAACCAACCTACTTTTACAGTTTACACTTTTTTGTGATCAAAGTCTGTCTACTTCTAGTACTAAACCCAACTCTTCCACTAATGTGCAATTCCTCGCAGTTTGTCGATCCTTCCCTCCTCTCTCTGTCTCTGTCAGCGAGCGATCTACAACCTGGACATAGGTGAGTGAGATAAAGAGAAATACACAGCATTTCCACTAAAAATAGTGGAGATGACAAAACCTCTGATAATGTCTGATTTTTCAGCGTTTTGTTCAGCAGGAAAGAAAATTCTATGGTCTAGCTTGCTGTCCCTTAGAAGCGACTTAATGTTTGAACACAAGTTTGTTGACGTACGTAACGTCAACCAACATACTTTTACAGTTTACACTTTTTTGTGATCAAAGTCTGTCTACTTCTAGTACTAAACCCAACTCTTAACGCCCTTTCCATTCTCCCACCAGATATCGCTACTGTGTTGTTCTCATCGAAGGCTCCAACATTCTGGACCAATCAGCTCTCGTCCTGGGCTGCAGCGAGATCCTCGCCCTCGTGCCTACTTTGACGTCACAACCCCTCTCCTACGTCACATCACTGAGAGCCAACGTCACCGGTCTGGGCACTGTACAAGTCTATGTCCAACTGTGGACCAACTATGATCCTAACTGTCTGCTCACCATTACTCTCTATATTGACGGGGATGTGATAGTTCAGAAGAACACCAACTGTAGTCGGCCCTGGGTCTCCTTGAAGCAACTTCCTTGGAGTCCGAAATACCAAGTGTGCGCTACCTTAGGGGAGTTCCCGACGGACAAGCCTCTCCTCCATTGCATCACAATTACAAACCCATTCCCTAGCCCGCCTGCATTACCCCTGGCAGGTCCAAGTACCCCAACCCATTCTAGTCACTACACCTCACTCATTAACTTATCAAACGTCCTCTCACTTTGCCTTGTACTCCTGTGCGTACTTATAGTCATTCTGATTTGCGTCTTGGTGCGCAAGATATGTCGTACGCCGCGCAACTCGACAATTCATCATCATGCATGCTTCATACCTGTGGCGCAACAGGAGGATGATATCAACAGGAACAATTCCGATAGTCGCTATGTTAAGCTACAGGCAACTACTATACTGTAGGGCACTATAGTTTGGTGAAATAACTACCAGTGGCTCGACATGTGAGCCGGAAATTATGGAATAGTCATCAAAAAGGGTTTTTTTTTTTTTTTTTTTTTTTTTTTTTTTTTTTTAATGTGCCAAAACTTGACATCTCGGAACTTTGGCCTTTATAAGTAATTAATGTCAATTTTCCGGAAATACCATATACTCGTATTCCAGCAGATTACCTTAGATTTTAGCTTTTTTTTTCAAGACTAAAACCATTAAAATCGGCTGCTTGTTTCAAAAGATATGAATTTTTCGTGTTTTCCCTAAAAATGTCCATTTTCTTATGTCCATTTTTGGAACTGGACTACTCAACTTTGAAATGGAGTAGAACAGGGGTAGTTCTCGACAGAGATGGTCAATATGGGCTTAGTGTAGGCGTCCACAACGGAGAACCGACCATCGACCCTAGCCTAGTCCGGACCCAAGAGAAAATAGGAGGCCCAAAGCTACATCTCCAAGATCTAAAACGATTTCGTAGTTTTGGTTCATTGAGCATTCTGAGCAAAAAATAAAAGGAAGTAGTAGGTACTATGCGAGGTTGCCTTCCTCCTCATTATTTTTATTTGGTGTAGGTATTTCTTTCATCATGTCCATTTGGTGTACCGTCCGCAGGTTATCTAGTCTGAAAGTGCTGTCGATAGCACATAACCAGTTCAGTAGTGTAAGGCGAGGGGCATTGGCAGGACTGGACAAACTCACCTCCCTCTCCTGTCACCACAACCAGATTGATGTCCTTGAGGATCACTCCTTCAGGTAATTGTAATACTTTATGTGTAAGGGCAGTAAGGAGTGAAGGTGTGTCCACACCTGGTCGACGGACCGTCGATCGACATCAATTCACATCGATCGACGGCCATCGACTATGGCATTGGCAGGACTGGACAAACTCACCTCCCTCTCCTGTCATCACAACCAGATTGATGTCCTTGAGGATCACTCCTTCAGGTAATTGCAATACTTTATGTGTAAGGGCAGTAAGGAGTAAAGGTGTGTCCATCTGTCCACACCTAGTCGACGGACCATCGATCGACATCAATTCACATCGATCGACGGCCGTCGACTAAGAGTGGACACAACTTAAGGAGCCGTCCAAGGACTGACTTGGATAGGTACAAGTAAGATGGGTTTACAATATTTCAGCTAATATCGACTAAATCCACATTTACAAGGTACGAGTACTTTCCAGGAGAGCAAAAAATGGACGTAAGGTTTCCTTAAGCTGTGTCCACACATAGTAGACGCCGTTGATCGATCGACGAGGTGAATCTATGTTGTCGACACAGTGATATTTAATAAATTATTTAATGTGTATACATGTGGTACCTATGGAAATTATAGTTCATTTACAATAATGTACACGGATAACTAAAATATTTGGTAACCGCGATGTAAATAAAATTTGTGAATACCTACTTTTTTTCTCAAACTCCTTTAGAAGTTCAAATTTGATATTGTTTAATAGAAATGTAATTAACACGCTTTAAAAACAACACGTAACTCCTGTACAGATATATTAATAAAAAAACATAAAACCTTTCTGAAAAGATGTTACTTTTCGTTGCGTTTTATTCTTCATTTTTTCGAATTTTTTCAGACTTCACAACAGGTCGTAGGTTCCAAGTCATAGATAAAAAAACCACGTTGTTGACTAAAAAAAAAAAAAAAATGCCGTCTGGTTCCTGTTTTTCAGTACGTACATACATCGAGGCTGATCCTTGTCCGAATGATAATTAGATTAATTAGAAATGGTGAGAAAAATAAATAAATTAATCAAAATGTCCAATTAAAATTGTACGAGATTTTGTATATTTTTCAAACATTATGCAAACAATATGAAAATTTTATTCATGTTTAAATTCAAAGTATAATCTATTCAATTTCCATCCCTTTCATTTTATCACAAACGGATAAGGTTCGTTCTCGGAACGGCTGGCTTTCTTTTATTGCCCTCCCTCTCTCTTCGATTTCGGAACAAAACCTTTGTTGTTACAGTTCACAGTTCCCTGTATAAAACCTCTAAAACGTACATAAAAAGAAGAAAGTACGATTTCGGAACAAAACCTTTGTTGTTACAGTTCACAGTTCCCTGTATAAAACCTCTAAAACGTACATAAAAAGAAGAAAGTAAAAAAGCCAGCAACGTTATCTATAATACCTGTATGAGGTGTCAAAATATAAGGTACAAATATCTAGCACAACATGAAGACGTGAAATATTCAATGAAATATGTGTTGAAAAGTGTCCGTATAAAAAACTCGTTTTCCAGAATAATAGAATGATGGAAGGTACGAAAATTAGCACCGAAGACATGTATGGCCGGGACCACACGAGATTCAACTATGAGTAACTTTTAATCTCGGATGAAGCAATGTGATTGGCTAAAAAAATTGAAATCGGCCAATCAGAAAGTGAATAAAGGTCTCTGAGTGTGGCCTAGGTCAATAACTATCAAAACGGATCTGACGACTGGAATAACAATTCTGCAGCAGCTACCTTCCTAATCCCCGGGTGTATAGTCTCATGGTAGTTTTTACGTTTCTACAAAGTTTGCGTCCCAATGGAAATAAAATAGTCCTCCCTTCTGAGGGACTGTAAAGGAAAAATGGCCTGATGCCTGATGGTCAATCATCAGGACATTTGCAACCTACAAACTTCATGTTTGACCGTTTTTGGGCTTTCAGTTAAAAATAGGGTATATTTTCCTTTCGCGAAAGTTTCGGAAGTTGAACCGATTCCGATGGCAAGCCATCTTGGATTTATTATGGTTTAGTATAGGCGCAATCACGCTAAAAGTGGGGAAACGAGCTTCAGAAAAGGGGAAAAATTCCGAGAGGAAAATGCAACTAAATCCCTACTGGATCAGTTGATTCTTCATAAAGTCCCTTTTGGCTGCTTACTATTTTTCTTCCTCACCAACGCAATGCAGTTATAGTTAGTCAAATCATGAGACTTTAAACCCGGGTGTAAATGTTATTTGATAAAATTTATTATTCAAACGTCTAAAGGTCCGTTCCCATTTGTCGTGAGTTTCATCCGATTTTTTCCCGAATGTCCTGTAGACAATTTCATTTAAATGAGAGTGTTTCCACTTACATACGGCACGATTTTTTCCCCCCGAACGACAAGTGGGAACCAGGCCTTATTAATAGTCTATCCTCAGAGTTCTAACTAAGGGTAAAGGTTGCGGTTCCAAGGGATCAGTTTTTTTTTTTTTTTTTTTTAGTCTACCGATGCGATATAATGTTGCACTATTGATTTTTAGGATGAAAAACAAATGTGCCTCTATGTATGTGGTTTTTATTGCTTGTGAATTTTTTGTACGGTGAAAATTTCAAGGATAATGCAATTTTTTAGCCCCCAATCCTCGGAACTTTTGTCCAATGGGACCGCAGCCTACGGACGTTGAGTGCATCATACAATTCATACATATTTTATAGGCAATGTCGGAGGCAATTTTTGTTTAGTCCCAAGAGGACGTTGCTTTACATCTGGATTCATGATACAATCCGTATGGTGGACACATATGATATGGATTATGGATACAGGGGGATAAATATTAAAACTAGTTAACTTAAAAACGATAGACATGGAACCACAGATGAAAATGGCTAGTTAAAAATAAAATTAGCGATTTAAAACTTCCATGACTTTTAAACAAAGGATCTCACATGAAAAAGTAAAGAGCTATAGTGTATCAATTCTATCTGATTTTTATACTTCTGATAATCCAAACTTGGGGCAGTCTAAGTTTTATTGATTGCTTCTCCCTACTATCTACTCACACAGAGGACAAAAGAGTCCCTTCATGCCATCAGTTACCACTGTTACATAGTCAAAGTCTCTAATAATAGTGAGGACTAAATTAAATATCTCAGAATGGATTAAAACCACACCCTCTTGATTCCCAGGTGATTGACAGATTGACTTAACCAATACACCAATGATACAGGTAAAGTCTCAACTAGCCAAAATGAATAGCGGTTCCAGAGTCTGGATCTTAGACATAGGTGAACACTAGACATTTCTAAAAGTTATTAAATATAGGTATAACACGTTAGTAACTAGATATATACTATCCAAGCAACTTAGAAAGCAAGGGTTTAGAGTGAAAATATAAAAAACTAAAAATTAAAAATAGCTAGGCATAGCTAATTTCAATAATTTTTAGTCCATCAGCAAAATAATAGTAAGTTAACAAATTAGGAAGAAAAGTTAGAAATGATTCTAGAAAAAACGACCTCTCTTTTACAACAAAGTAATTAAGTCTATTGTAAAGATAGCAGTTGTCAGATTGTTTTCAGAACACTTTTTTTTTTCTCAAAAATAATTGAAACATAGCTATGCCTCTTATAACTTATAACACAATAAGTGGTGGCCAATAAAAGTAGAATCTGAGACAAATTGGAGATTAATTTGAGATAGGAAAGAAGAATAAAAGGAATCAATTATCAAAGGATGTTGGGGAAGAGGAGCTAGGATGCAGGCAAAGGTTTATGTACAATATTATGGAATAAAATGATCACATTGTAGTCTGTTCAATTCAACTTGAGACAGGAGGGTTGGAGTTTAGACAAACCAGTCAAAATAAAAACAAGCAAATACAGGTACCTTACTTAAATACAAGTCAAATAAGTAGGTAGCTATCTAGACTTACTTTATTTATTTGAATTGTGAATACAATCTAACTAGGTACTTCCAATGTTCATAGTATGATTCATTTAAGCAAATTTTCACAAAAAAATATTTTATTATTATTAAATTATTCTTCCAAGTGCTCTTTTTTTGTAATCTCATAAAACAAATATTTTATACAACTTATTAGATATTTGTTTGAGTTCAGTAACGCCACTAAAAAGTAGTACTATGTGGTTATAGAATTACTTTGCATATTTTGCCCCCAAATAAACACATTTTATTTGGTACTAAAAATATTTGATCAAACCAAACGGTTACCTTTTTTATCTCAAGTCAAATGAGAACAGACTTCTCATTGGTTTCTACAAGTTCAGGGACTCAGCCACTCAGGTCATCGTCCAGTCTAGGTCGCTTCTTGATTGGCAAATCTTCACAATCCAAGTAGTAACTGTCCCGCTTTTTGTCGCTCTTCTTCTTGTCCCAGTGGAGATGAAGGTAGCGTAACAATATGTGTCTCTTCTCTGTTACAATGACTGTGGAACAAAGAATGAGGGAATTAGCATGGAATGAAAATTACACCTGGAAGGATATGTGACTAATTTAGAGCTCTTATCATCTCAAAAGTAAAGAGACAGGATAGGAGATTATAAGTACAAGTAAAATAATTGCCAACTTTGTCACTTGTATGGTATGATTCTTACGTATTCACTTCACAGACAACCCCCTCAACTGTGACTGCAGTCTGAAGCAGTTCGCCTCCTGGCTTCTCAACTCCTCTCGGATATCGGCCGAAGACAAGGCCACGGCCCAGTGTGCCACGCCCCCCTCACTGGAGAACGGCCTCCTCATTGAAATACCAGTGGAGGAGTTGCTGTGTGGAGGTGGAGATGATCATGACGTCATACCCCCCGAGGGGCCGCTTGCTACGCCACTGCCAGTGTCAGGTAAGAGGGAGGAAGGGTGGGGGAACTCGAGGAAAGCAGCGTTTTCACTGAATTCTGGTCTTATGACGCTATATAGCGCATAGCTTAGTTGTGTACGATTGGTCGTACATTGATTGATGTTGATTCTGCCTCTGAGGTCGCACTGAGATTGATTCTGCCTTATGTTGCATAGCTTAGTTGTGTACGATTGGTCGTACATTGATTGATGTTGATTCTGCCTCTGAGGTCGCACTGAGATTGATTCTGCCTTATGTGTGGTACACAAATAGGTACAAAAATAGGTACCATCATAAGGCTGAAAATTAATGGAACTGCGGCCTTACTACTTGAGCGCTTGAGAAATCTGCTCCACGATGCCCTTCGCATTCAACCTTTGCAATTTCTTTAGCAAGGGGAATTTGAGCTTGGGTACCTCCCTGTTAAAAGTACCCCAGCCAGACTAAGCTGGTATCTTCCCTGTCTATAGGAAATTTAAGGCTGGTACTATGCTCTCTGTTTAGTCCCCCGGTATTGGGCTCTCCGTGGAATAAGAACAAAATATGACTCCTTCCATTTATTCTCTCCTACAGGAACCAGAGTGTATCTACGTGGGTTTCAATACGATGGATCTCGAGTTAATCTACAGTGGAGTGTGGAGGCACAGCACATTGCTTATTCCTGTGATGCTCTCTTTGTGTACGAGGAGCTCGGTAGTCACGAGGTAAGAACAGAATGGGTTTCATCTCGTATTCTACAGTGAATACAAGATGTAGAACTTAATCAAAGCTTACTTTTGAGATTATCTTTTAAGTGTTGAACATTATGGCGAATGGCACAGCACATTGCTTATTCCTGTGATGCTCTCTTTGTGTACGAGGAGCTCGGTAGTCACGAGGTAAGAATAGAATGGGTTTCATCTAGTATTCTACAGTGAATACAAGATGTAGCAAAGCTTACTTTGGAGATTATCTTTTACATGTTGAACATTATGGCCAAATTTCATCAAAATGGTACAAAGCACTCCAGAGTTATGGTGGAAATGTGGAATCAACAAACTGATAAACTAAAGGCCCGTTCCCACTCGTGAGTTTCATCCGATTTTTTTCCGAATGTCCTGTAGGCAATGTAATTTAAATCAGAGTGTTTCCACTTCGTACGACACGTTTCTGGCGAATTTTCATCAAAATGGTACAAAGCACTCCAGAGTTATGGTGGAAATGTGGAATCAACAAACTGATAAACTAAAGGCCCGTTCTCACTCGTGAGTTTCATCTGATTTTTTTCCGAATGTCCTGTAGGCAATGTAATTTAAATCAGAGTGTTTCCACTTCGTATGACACGTTTTTTTGCTTGTTTTTAATAGCTAATATAAATGAAAAGTATAATATAAACGTGCAAACTAAAGATAAAAAGTAAAAAATGAATTCAGATATCAGATTGTACAAGTTGCGGAAAAAAAATCAAAAATTCGAATTTCCCGCCAACTTTACACGCAAAAAGTCCGACGATGTCCTACGATGGCCCTGTTCATAACCACGGCCTCAAAATGAGCAAAAGCAATAAGCAATAAGCAAATTAATGAGGCAGGAGAGGAAGCAAAAAATCAAAACATTGGATCGATTAATCGACAGTGAAGAATCGATATTCAACTATTGATTATCGAATCTTTTTTTTAAAAAATGGCTTCACTTTTGTATGAAAAATGAAAGAAATCTACAAATTTCAACCTCCTCGACAGCATCCATCACCGAACGAGTACGAGAACGACCGAACACCGAAACCGAAGACAAAAAACCAAAATCCAAAAAGTAAAAAAAAGAAAAAAGTTTTTTTTTTAGTTTTTCCAAAGTCCAACTTTCGAGGTTCGAGTTTTCTAGAAAGAAAAAAAATCAGCCATCCAAATAGAAATAAGTACTTGAGTTGTGATTCATGGAAGAATAGAAGAACTCTTCTTGTGATTTGCACTGAGAAATCATAATTATTACCAATCTGGGTAAGTTTTAAAGACCACACCAAAATTGTAACTGTCAAATCAAGTCAAATGCTGCATATTACACCAAACGTGCAGAGCACATTAATTTCAATCTCATGTTGACATGAACTTTGGACTTCTGTGCAAGAGTAGATGTCCAAAGTTCATCCAATATCCAAATATTGACTAACAAGTCATCATGAGATTGAAACCTTGTGGCCTCTTCATGGACAAATGTGCATTCCACACTTTTCCATCCTCACAGAAAAAATTGGGGTGATTATGCATAAGACACGTCCATTGCAAATTTACTGAAAATTTCTATATAAGAGGAAAAACTTACTTAAAGAGTGTTCTAAATGTAGTTTTGACCGGCACAAACGACATGTTGTGTATCAATTCTATCTGATTTTTATACTTCTGATAATCCAAACTTGGGGCAGTCTAAGTTTTATTGATTGCTTCTCCCTACTATCTACTTACTCACACAGAAGACAAAAGAGTCCCTTCATGCCATCAGTTACCACTGTTACATGGTCAAAGTCTCTAATAATAGTGAGGACTAAATTAAATATCTCAGAATGGATTAAAACCACACCCTCTTGATTTCCAGGTGATTGACAGATTAACTTAACCAATACAACAATGATACAGGTAAAGTTTCAACTAGCCAAAATGAATAGCGGTTCCAGAGTCTGGATCTTAGACATAGGTGAACACTAGACATTTCTAAAAGTTATTAAATATAGGTATAACACGTTAGTAACTAGATATATACTATCCAAGCAACTTAGAAAGCAAGGGTTTAGAGTGAAAATATAAAAAAACTAAAAATTAAAAATAGCTAGGCATAGCTAATTTCAATAATTTTTAGTCCATCAGCAAAATAATAGTAAGTTAACAAATTAGGAAGAAAAGTTAGAAATGATTCTAGAAAAAACGGCCTCTCTTTTACAACAAAGTAATAAAGTCTATTGTAAAGATAGCAGTTATCAGATTGTTTTCAGAACACTTATTGAACTGTTCTCAAAAATAATTGAAACATAGCTATGCCTCTTATAACTTATAACACAATAAGTGGTGGCCAATGAAAGTAGAATCTGAGACAAATTGGAGATTAATTTGAGATAGAAAAGAAGAATAAAAGGAATCAATTATCAAAAGGATGTTGGGGAAGAGGAGCTAGGATGCAGGCAAAGGTTTATGTACAATATTATGGAATAGAATGATCACATTGTAGTCTGTTCAATTCAACTTGAGACAAGAGGGTTGGAGTTTAGACTAACCAGTCAAAATAAAAACAAGCAAATATAGGTACCTTTCTTAAATACAAGTCAAATAAGTAGGTAGCTATCTAGACTTACTTTATTTATCTGAATTGTGAGTACAATCCAGCAGGTACTTCCAATGTTCATAGTAAGTATGGTTCATTTAAGCAAATTTTCACAAAAAGAATTTTATTATTATTAATTATTAATTTATTCTTCCAAGTGCTCTTTTTTGTAATCTCATAAAACAAATATTTTATACAACTTATTAGATATTTGTTTGAGTTCAGTAACACCACTAAAAAGTAGGAGGTACCTATGTGGTTATTGAATTACTTTGCATATCTTGCCCCCAAATAAACACATTTTATTTGGTACTAAAAATATTTGATCAAACCAAACGGTTACCTTTATTGATTTGGTGGAAGTACATTTCAAGGCTTACAGACTACATAAGTAAGTAAAGCACCCTGGATTAATTTACCTCACTAAATTTTACGACTTAAACTTGAACAACCAATCTCCAGATATAAAGTCTATTGTTTTAACACATACCTACATGACCAGTTGTAAAAAGTTGTCCTGCACATGTTTTATGGTTGGGCCACTGATGGTACACCATTGCACCAACATTGGTGGAAAAATAGTGTCCTTTTATACCCTCTTGAGCACCTTGTTGGTCTCATTGGGAAATAAGTACCTAGGTACTTAATGTGTGACTTTACCAGTTTTTTTATATATATATTTATATCTTTTTTAGGGAAGTTCTTCTGCAAATAAAGAATAAAGAGAAATCAGAGGCTACAAAAGAACTAACCAAGGTAGCCACTGGTGTAGCTGCTCCTACAGACCATACTATATTGGATCATGAGGCACCTCAAGCATTAAGTTGCGTTCTAGAAGACAAAGATCCGGATAGCTCCACAGTTTCTCAAAGTTCCAAGAACAACCAGAGTGAGGGAAAACAAGCAAGGTGATTTTCAAATGTTCATTGAGTGTATTACTTAAAGCATGAAAGAAAGAATTAGGTACCTATCTACATACATACCTACTCAAGAAGTAAGTAAAAGAAGATGACTTTCTCTGACCATCCAGTTATGGTTGTTGTAAAAAAAAGATACATCTAATAAAAGCTTTCTGATAATAATGATATTGTAGGAAAAGAGGTTTGATAGAGGTATCGGATCGGTGCTGTGATTTTTTTTTTTTAAAGAAAGATGAGTGTTTCACCGCCGTTTTTATTTCGTAGCAGATGTATCTGCTACATTAGATGCTTGTGGTCTGTGTTGTAGCATGCCCATCCCGTAGTAACCTTATCAAACCGGGTGGGAATCGAACCCACTTATAAGGCAGGTGTGTGATATTTAGTTGCTAGTGCTTCAACTTACCTTTGATATTCTTCTGTTTTTCTATTTTATTAAAGGTCGGAAATTTCACATCAATTCAACAGCCACACTCACCCAGTGGAGATGAAGGTAGCGTAACAATATGTGTCTCTTCTCTGTTACAATGACTGTGGAACAAAGAATGAGGGAATTAGCATGGAAAGAAAATTACACCTGGCAGGAAATGTGACTAATTTGGAGATCTTATTAATTCAAAAGCGAAGACAAGGATGGACAAAATATTACCTGGAAGGATATGTGACTAATTTAGAGCTCTTATCATCTAAAAAGCAAAGAGACAGGATAGGAGATTATAAGTACAAGTAAAATAATTGCCAACTTTGTCACTTGTATGAATCTTACGTATTCGAGAGTACATTGCAATGGTCAATACATTCTTCCATCTTTTTTCTGTGTACTATTACTGTCTACCACGGATGTTCTACTACCTAACCTTTTCTGGGCTTTCAACATAGCAATGAGTGTCCATGATAAAGTAAGTCTAATTCTTCACTTGTCACATGACAAAGTTGGCACTTATTTTCCTTGGACTTGTCAACACTTGTCATGTGATGAAACCTAACCTTTTCTGGGCTTTCAACATAGCAATGAGTGTCCATGATAAAGTAAGTCTAATTTTTCACTTGTCACATGACAAAGTTGGCAATTATTTTCCTTGGACTTGTCAACACTTGTCATGTGATGAAGTGTTTTTTTTAATCAGCAAACTTACTCTGTTCAGCAGGGTGATCTGTGGTGGGCAAATACAGTGATGGTTTCTTGGACAATGTTCTATTGCTGTGATCCACATGGAATTTTGAGAAGTTGTTCTCATCATAGGATGGAAGTCCTTTGAGAAATTTTGCAATGGACTGTAAGAAAAAATGGGAAAAGGGGGAAAATTAATTGTTTGTTATTACATTTACCTGATTGATAATTCTGGATTATTATCTGGATTACTCAGAATAAGATGAGTTAAAAAATAAAAAAAAACTGCATGTTACCACACAAACTAATATCCTCAAACTTACCATTTTGGATGTCTCTGGAAGAATCTATCCAAGAGTAGATGTAGCAACAATATCGGAGATATCAACCTCTATCACACCAAGCTGAGCTGAGGGTAGGTACAAAACAATGTGGACCCAATGAATTGATAAGGTACGTGTAATAGATAAACTGGAACTTGATAAATGAAGAGAAAGTCAAATGTCCTCAGATATTTGATACAGATTGTAGAAACACCCAAAATATCAACAAAAATTCAATCACTTAAAAACAAAGTGCAAGTGCTAGTGCTGGAAAAGGGAAATGTGAAATGTTCAAATCAAAATTCAAAAATTCAAAATGAGCAAATGAGAATGAGAAATGAGGCAGGCCGCAGGAGAGGAAGCAAAAAATCAAAACAAAACATTGGGTCGATTAATCGACAGTGAGTAATCGATATTCAACTATTGATTATCGAATCTTTTTTTTTAAAATGGCTTCACTTTTGTATGAAAAATGAAAGAAATCTACAAATTTCAACCTCCTCGACAGCATCCATCACCGAACGAGTACGAGAACGACCGAACACCGAATTCACCGTTCACCGAAACCGAAGACAAAAAACCAAAATCCAAAAAGTAAAAAAAGTTCTTTTTTTAGTTTTTCTTTTTCCAAAGTCCAACCCAACTTTCGAGTTCAAGTTTCTAGAAAGAAAAAAAATCAGCCATCCAGACAGAAATAAGTACCTACTTGAGTTGTGATTCATGGAAGAATAGAAGAACTCTTCTTGTGATTTGCACTGAGAAATCATAATTATTATTACCAATCTGGGTAAGTTTTAAAGACCACACCAAAATTGTAACTGTCAAATCAAGTCAAATGCTGCATATTACACCAAACGTGCAGAGCCCATTAATTTCAATCTCATGTTGACATGAACTTTGGACTTCTGTGCAAGAGTAGATGTCCAAAGTTCATCCAATATCCAAATATTGACTAACAAGTCATCATGAGATTGAAACCTTGTGGCCTCTTCATGGACAAATGTGCATTCCACACTTTTCCATCCTCACAGAAAAAATTGGGGTGATTATGCATAAGACACGTCCATTGCAAATTTACTGAAAATTTCTATATAAGAGGAAAAACTTACTTAAAGAGTGTTCTAAATGTAGTTTTGACCGGCACAAACGACATGTTGTAACACATAGTTAAAGTGCCTAAAAGGAAAAAAAAAAATGAAGTTTAGAGGTAGATTTAAAAATAATAATAATAATAATAATAATAATAATAATAATAATAATAATAATAATAATAATAAAAATAATAAATAAAGTATTCATTTGTGAAAGCTCCTTTTTGCGTTCAACCTAACCCTAACCTAACACTGGTCACTGCTCATTTATGAAAGCTCCTTTCCATGTTCAACCTAACCCTACAATAACACTGGTCACTGCTCATTTGTGAAAGCTTATTTTTGCGTTTAATCTAACCCTTAATGGAAGGCAGATTGAAAGTTCTTTTTTATTTGAAACAATAGAAAACAAAATTTTCAGGCATGTATGGAATTTTCATTCAAAATGGGCCCATATTGGAATCAGTTCCATTTGCTAAAGTTCACCCAACCACCCCCTCCCCCTCCCTCCAGAGAGGAAAATCCACGTATGGATTTTTTCCCTATCCACATTACTCACGTACGGTAATACACCTGTAAACACTGAAAAGATGGCTGCCGTGCTCATCAGAGTTGTTCGAAGTATCATGGAGATAAGATTTCAAAGTTTGCTTCTTAAGTGCTAATCAATTAAAATACATGACTTTTTTTACTTCACGCCTTTTAAAACTTCACTAGAAACACTCCTAGAGCAAGTATCTTCCCTCTTATAGACAGATTTTTGTAATGTCTCACGGACGCGCCTTATGCACAACTATCAAAAATGGTTTTATTAAGGTGTATTTTCATTATTGATTATAGTGAAAACCAGAACTACCTAAGGTATATTTTATTATTGACGTTTTCCAGGTTCCCTTGATTTTTTCCTCTCACGGTGAAAATTTCAAGGATAATGCAATTTTTTAGCCCCCAATCCTCGGAACTTTTGTCCAATGGGACCGCAGCCTACGGACGTTGAGTGCATCATACAATTCATACATATTTTATAGGCAATGTCGGAGGCAATTTTTGTTTAGTCCCAAGAGGACGTTGTTTTACATCTGGATTCATGATACAGTCCGTATGGTGGACACATATGATATGGATTATGGATACAGGGGGATAAATATTAAAACTAGTTAACTTAAAAACGATAGACATGGAACCACAGATGAAAATGGCTAGTTAAAAATAAAATTAGCGATTTAAAACTTCCATGACTTTTAAACAAAGGATCTCACATGAAAAAGTAAAGAGCTATAGTGTATCAATTCCTAAAGCAAGTATCTTCCCTCTTATAGACAGATTTTTGTAATGTCTCACGGATGTGCCTTATGCACAACTACCAAAAATGGTTTTATTAAGGTGTATTTTCATTATTGATTATAGTGAAAACCAGAACTACCCAAGGTATATTTTATTATTGACATTTTCCAGGTTCCCTTGATTTTTTCCTCTCATAGTATAGTAATGTTGGAGAAGAGGGAAATGATCCTGGCAGTCTACCTTTCACCATTCCCCACCATTACTACCTGAAAATTGTCAAGAGATGAAATACCTACTGCATTAGTTCTTTTACTATACGGTTGTGGTTATGTACCAGGTCAGGAGAGGCAAGGTTGGTAAACTAACCTTGCTTTTAAGTTACCACTCCTATGCCAAACTGTAGAAACAATTTCCTGTGTCAACTAGGCCAAACCCAACCCAACCCGGTACATAACCATGACCTACAAGTCCAATTTCCAATTCACTTGCTTCTTCCCAGTTTCAGGAACATTGTAATACAGCTCAGTTTAGTCAAAACTTAACACAAGTTGAAATGAAAATCTTCAACAAACTGAATGGCTGCTCAAAAACTATTTGACATTGATGTCATCAAAAATATTGATATAGAAGTAAGTAAACAATTTTCAAGATGAATCTTCACAAAGTCACGTCAGAATCTATCAGTATAATATCTATTAAACTTATCAATTAAGGAATTTTACTTAATTGTGCTAAGCATAAATGCTTGTCACAAATGTTGTTCCCTGTTTTAATATGCTCAAAAACTATTTGACATTGATGTCATCAAAAATATTGATATAGAAGTAAGTAAACAATTTTCAAGATGAATCTTCACAAAGTCATGTCAGAATCTATCAGTAGGTATAATATCTATTAAACTTATCAATTAAGGAATTTTAATTGTGCTAAGCATAAATGCTTGTCACAAATGTTGTTCCCTATTTTAATGCACTATGCTAAATTTTATGACTTGACTTGGACTTGAACCACCAACCCCCAGATTGGAAGTCCACTGTGCTAACCACTACACCACTGAGGTTGGTGTTTTCTCACTTATCATCAATATTTTACCCCTTTTCAGAGTAAAATTAGAGGTCTACCTCTTGCACACTTGAAAGCCATTCTCAAGCAAGTCAATCAAGAAGACAGGATAGGAGAAAGCCAGCCGTTCCGAGAACGAACATTATCCCATTGGGATAAAATCCGCCCCGGGCGGGAATCGAACCCACGGCCTAGCGCTTACAAGGCAGACGCACTACCAACTTGTTGGTAGTGGTAACTTCAAGTACTGTATTACTTTTTATTGTAGCTTGTAGACATTTAGCTTTTTGTTTTTATTTTATTGTATTTTTTATTTTATTGTATTGTATTTTTCCTTTTTTATCAATTATGTAAACTGATCTCCTGTATTTTTTATTGTAAATGTAGATCTTTCAATTAAATTAAATTAAATTAAACTAAGCTAACTAGGCTGGCAATCATTATTATTTTACCCTTTTCAGAGTAAAATTAGAGGTCTACCTCTTGCACACTTGAAAGCCATTCTCAAGCAAGTCAATGAACCTAACACCGGAAAGAAAAATCAGTTGACAAAGCAAGTGCTGCAACTGACCAAGAAACCACATCCAGAAATCATTCATTTGGTGGAAGTACATTTCAAGGCTTACAGACTACATAAGTAAGTAAAGCACCCTGGATTAATTTACCTCACTAAATTTTACGACTTGAACTTGAACAACCAATCTCCAGATATAAAATCTATTGTTTTAATACATACCTACATGACCAGTTGTAAAAAGTTGTCCTCCATATATTTTATGGTTGGGCCACTGGTGGTACACCATTGCACCAACATTGGTTAAAAAAAAGAGTGTCCTTTTATACCCTCTTGAGCACCTTGTTGGTCCCAGTGGGAAATGAGCAAATGAGTATAGGTAAAAATTGATGGTTGTGTAAGTACCTAGGTACTTAATGTGTGACTTTACCAGTTTTTTTTTATAGGTATATCTTTGTTGTATTTTTTTTCTTTTTTTTTTAAATTTAAGCAAGGTTTTAATTTATAAAAAAAATACACCTATTTTGTACCAAATACATGAGACCTTGTTTAGACTGCGGGAGTAAAAGGACTTTTCAGTCTCATTCTGGCAGTATAAACAGGGTATATTCTATTCTATCTTTTTAGGGAAGTTCTTCTGCAAATAAAGAATAAAGAGAAATCAGAGGCTACAAAAGAACTAACCAAGGTAGCCACTGGTGTAGCTGCTCCTACAGACCTTACTATATTGGATCATGAGGCACCTCAAGCATTAAGTTGTGTTCAAGAAGACAAAGATCCGGATAGCTCCACAGTTTCTCAAAGTTCCAAGAACAACCCAAGTGAGGGAAAACAAGCAAGGTGATTTTCAAATGTTCATTGAGTGTATTAAAGCATGAAATTGTAGGAAAATAGGTTCAATAGAGGTATCGGAACGGTGCTGTGATAAAAAAAAAGAAAGATGAGTGTTTCACGGCCGTATTTATTTCGTAGCAGATGTATCTGCTACATTAGATCCTTGTGGTCTGTGTTGTAGCATGCCCATCCCATAGTAACCTTATCGAACCGGGTGGGAATCGAACCCACTTATAAGGCATGTGTGTGATACCTATTTATTTTCTAGTGCTTCAACTACCTTTGATATTCTTCTGTTTTTCTATTTTATCAAAGGTCGGAAATTTCACATCAATTCAACAGCCACACTCCCAGCCAAGCAAGTTCGCCAGCACTTGAAGTGCGTTCACCACTCTCTCCCATATCTTCTAATAGAAATAACAGAATGTCACACCAACCATACTACTCACAGCGGCTTCAACAGCAGCAGAAGCAAGCTCAGATGGCACAGCAGGTAAAACTTTCAATTTGACATCTAATATTTCTAGTAAAAAAACAGGAAAGTTTTTTTTTACATACCTAATGAGAGACAAGTTTAAACTTTTTAGAGGAATCGGGTGTGTTAGGTGTGTAAGATGATATTGCCAGGTTCAAACACTGCTGGGTGTGCTGGTCGCAATCGATTTGAAATCAATGTGCGATCGACCCGGTTGAGCAGCCCTGGTCTAGTCTAGACACTATGTATCCCAGTGGATCACTGAAGTTAAGCAACGTTACGCTTGGTTGGTATTTGAACGGGTGACCATATTGTTACAGGCGGCGGTGTTATCTTTGCAGCAGCAGAATCACGGCAATATGTACCAAGCCGGTGGAGCCTCTATCCCACACTATTACATGCGGCCCATGGCTAATCCTGCACCCCTTGGACCCAAACTACCCGATAGACATCCTGCGGTCAAATTCAAGGTGTTGCCATTCTTCGACATGAAGCATGAACTCATCCCGATCTCCTCGCTACGTAAGTGTGGGTTCGAGACCCGGTGGTGGGGCCAAAAAATCCGAGGGCCCTTTTAAGTTTTCCCCCAAAAAAAAAATTCCCCATTTTTCCGGGGGTTTTTTTTTTTTTTTTTTTTTTTTTTTTAGCTTAATTCCGTTCTTTCAAGATGAGCCGTATTTTACTGTCATTCAAGATGAGCCGTATTTTACTGTCGTTCAAGATGAGCCGTATTTTTTCGTATTTTCCTATCGAATTTTCACCTTTAACACCCTGACTGCCAAAGCATATTCCATGGCGTTTACCCACAAAAACCCATGTATGAAAACATCACCCTTAACATGAGAGATAGACTCTTTAACTCTTGGAGTTTTGTCATAAAACAAATAGCAAAATTTCACTCATAACAGGGTTCATACGCGACCTGGATAACCTGGAAAAGTCATGGAATCTGAAAATCGATCAAAAAGACATGGAAAATCTTGAAAATTTAAAGAAAACCGGGAGTCATGGAATTTGCCACCCGGCAAAAAATGGAAAATAAAATACGACTCTGGTTAGGTAGTTAGCACCATTCATTAGTTTTCTTTCCCTTACAGAACCCACCAACACATCAAGTCGTAACCAGGAGGTGTCATTCCAGTTCAAACTAACCAATCAGCAAGCTGCTGAGTTGGGAGAGAACAGGGAGATCATACCGGGGGTCCGAAATGATTGGCACTACCAGGTATGCATTTGTTCTTTTTTTGTTATTTTTAACTATTTTTGCCTTTTCGGCCTTCCAGAGGACCCATTGCGCTATCGCAAGCTGCTGAGTTGGGAGAGAACAGGGAGATCATACCGGGGGTCCGAAATGATTGGCACTACCAGGTATGCATTTGTTCTTTTTTTTGTTATTTTTAACTATTTTTGCCTTTTCGGCCTTCCAGAGGACCCATTGCGCTATATTTTCTCTCATCTTATACCCTCAGGTCCAACTACGGATTGCATCTCTCAACACTACAACGGAACAAGATGACCATTATCCTCCCAACTTGGCTATCAAGGTGAACCAGAGAGCTGTCCAACTGCCTAATCCTATCCCTAGCCGCGTACAGAACAAGGAACCAATCAGACCTTCCCGGTAAGTAAACACGTCTCTCTTGTAGGAGTCCTGGGTTCGAATCCCGAGAACGACTCTTACCATTTGTGAAACGCGTTTTTTTTTGTGTAAAGGGTTCCATTTACTCCATTAAAAGGGATCAAGCCAGTGGAGTATACTACTAAAATCAGTAAGTTTTTTACTTTCTATTTTTCTTCCTTGATTGATTGAATATTGATGGGTAGGTTGTTTATTTTATTTTATTTTTAGTTTTTAAAAAATGAGTGTCCCACCGCCGTTTTTATTTTTAAACAACTGCTAACCAACCATACTACTCACAGCGGCTTCAACAGCAGCAGAAGCAAGCTCAGATGGCACAGCAGGTAAAACTTTCAATTTGACATCTAATCTTTCTAGTAAAAAAATTAGGAAAGTTTTTTTTTTCTTTGAGGTTTGATAGATCTAACTGACTTTTTTCTATTTGACATCTAATCTTTCTAGTAAAAAAATAATGAAGTGATTTTCTTTTCCTTTTTTTTTGAGATTTGATAGATCTAACTGACTTTTTACTTTCTATTTGACATCTACTTAACCTTTCTAGTAAAAAATTAGGGAAGTGTTTTTTTCCTTTGAGATATGATAGATCTAACTGACGTTTTTTATTTGGCATCAAATCTTTCTAGGAAAAATTTAAAAAATGTGAGGGAATTTTTTTTTTTTTTTTTTTTTTTTTTTGAGGTTGATAGAGGAAACCAACTAACTAATTGCTAGGGTTCTAAGGTCTTATTGGCCCGCTAGGGTGCCCGAAAACGGAGAGAAAAGAAAGACAGGGTAGGAAAAAGCCAGCCGTTCCGAGAACGAATCTTAGTTGTGGTTGGTTTCCGTGTCCGTGACATAGACATGGCACCTATCTAACAGTGTTGAACTTGGGTAGTGGTTACTTTCCACTCAAGAGGCTAGGTCCCTAGTGCCTAACCTTTTCAGAGGAAGATCGACTTGAATTTTCAATACAGTCTTGTGACCAACATACCTAATGAGAGACAAGTTTAAACTGTTTAGAGGAATCGGGTGTGTAAGATGATATTGCCAGGTTCAAACACTGCTGGGTGTGCTGGTCGCAATCGATTTGAAATCAATCTGCGATCGACCCGGTTGAGCAGCCCTGGTCTAGTATAGAGCTAGACACTTTGTATCCCAGTGGATCACTGAAGTTAAGCAACGTTACGCTTGGTTAGTATTTGAACGGGTGACCATATTGTTACAGGCGGCGGTGTTATCTTTGCAGCAGCAGAATCACGGCAATATGTACCAAGCCGGTGGAGCCTCTATCCCACACTATTACATGCGGCCCATGGCTAATCCTGCACCCCTTGGACCCAAACTACCCGATAGACATCCTGCGGTCAAATTCAAGGTGTTGCCATTCTTCGACATGAAGCATGAACTCATCCCGATCTCCTCGCTACGTAAGTGTGGGTTCGAGACCCGGTGGTGGCTGTTTTTTTTTTTTTTTTTTTTTTTTTTTTTTTTTTCTTTTTTTTAAAATTGGGCCTTTTTTTTCTTTTTTTAAAAAATTTTACTGTCATTCAAGATGAGCCGTATTTTACTGTCATTCAAGATGAGCCGTATTTTACTGTCATTCAAGATGAGCCGTATTTTACTGTCATTCAAGATGAGCCGTATTTTACTGTCATTCAAGATGAGCCGTATTTTACTGTCATTCAAGATGAGCCGTATTTTACTGTCATTCAAGATGAGCCGTATTTTACTGTCATTCAAGATGAGCCGTATTTTACTGTCATTCAAGATGAGCCGTATTTTACTGTCGTTCAAGATGAGCCGTATTTTTTCGTATTTTCCTATCGAATTTTCACCTTTAACACCCTGACTGCCAAAGCATATTCCATGGCGTTTACCCACAAAAACCCATGTATGAAAACATCACCCTTAACATGAGAGATAGACTCTTTAACTCTTGGAGTTTTGTCATAAAACAAATAGCAAAATTTCACTCATAACAGGGTTCATACGCGACCTGGATAACCTGGAAAAGTCATGGAATCTGAAAATCGATCAAAAAGACATGGAAAATCTTGAAAATTTAAAGAAAACCGGGAGTCATGGAATTTGCCACCCGGCAAAAAATGGAAAATAAAATACGACTCTGGTTAGGTAGTTAGCACCATTCATTAGTTTTCTTTCCCTTACAGAACCCACCAACACATCAAGTCGTAACCAGGAGGTGTCATTCCAGTTCAAACTAACCAATCAGCAAGCTGCTGAGTTGGGAGAGAACAGGGAGATCATACCGGGGGTCCGAAATGATTGGCACTACCAGGTATGCATTTGTTCTTTTTTTTGTTATTTTTAACTATTTTTGCCTTTTCGGCCTTCCAGAGGACCCATTGCGCTATCTTTTCTCTCATCTTATACCCTCAGGTCCAACTACGGATTGCATCTCTCAACACTACAACGGAACAAGATGACCATTATCCTCCCAACTTGGCTATCAAGGTGAACCAGAGAGCTGTCCAACTGCCTAATCCTATCCCTAGCCGCGTACAGAACAAGGAACCAATCAGACCTTCCCGGTAAGTAAACACGTCTCTCTTGTAGGAGTCCTGGGTTCGAATCCCGAGAACGACTCTTACCATTTGTGAAACGCGTTTTTTTTTGTGTAAAGGGTTCCATTTACTCCATTAATTAACTAATTTATACAACTAATGGAAAAATATTACGAAAAATATATTAATATTAAATATTATAAAACAACTAATGGAAAAATATTACGAATTTCGGAAAGAATTATGGATGGCATTTTTGGACATTAAAAAAGCATTTGATGTGGTGAGAAGAGAGAAAGTTTGGCAGAGTTAAAAAAAAAAAAAAATAAGAATCAACGAAACAATAGTTGACAGAATAGCAAGATTGTATGCAAGAACAAAGAGGGTTAAAACAAAAATGGGAATGACAGAGAGCTTCATCATCGAGTCAGGTTTACGCCAAGGAGAAGTGCTATCACCGTTGCTATTCATAACAGTCATGAACGAAATTCAGAAGAGAGTAGAACATCAACACTGGGAAAGGAAAATATGAAACTCATGCTGTTTGCAGACGATATCTTCATTTGAGGAAAAAACAAACGAGAAGTACAGGATCAAATAAACGAGTGGGCAAAAGTAGCAAAAGAGTACAGATTAAAATTCAGTGCAGAGAAAAGTGAGAGTGATACTTATGGAAAAAAATAACAGTGAGAGCAGTGTAACAATGGACGTCAACATCTAAAGAAGGTAGATCAATTCAAATATTTGGGTAGTATGATATCGAAGGATAGAGCGATGGACAAAGAGATCAATAAAAGGATACAGTTGAGCAGTGGATTTTACAATACGGTAAGGTATGTTCCCCTAAAATGCAAGAAAACAATAAAAGAAGTTTTGAGGTAGATTTTGAAAAAAAAAAAAATAATAATAAAGTATTCATTTGTGAAAGCTCCTTTTTGCATTCAACCTAACCCTACAATAACATGGGTCACTGCTCATTTGTGCATTTAACCTAACCCTAACCTAATACTGGTCACTGCTCATTTGTGCATTTAACCTAACCCTAACCTAACACTGGTCACTGCTCATCTATGAAAGCTCCTTTCCACGTTCAACCTAACCCTACAATAACACTGGTCACTGCTCATCTGTGAAAGCTTCTTTTTCAGAGATGAGATTTCTGAGGAGTATGATAGGAAAAACCAGAAGAGATCGAATTAGAAATGAAACCATCCGGAATACGATTGGAGTAGAAAGATTACAACATCGGATTGAAACATCTATAGGTATTTAAATATTATGGACACATCAGAAGAATGAATCAAGAAAGAATACCAAACAAATACTTCGGAATGCAAATAGAAAGAACAAGGAAAAGAGGAAGACCAAGAATAAGATGGAAAGATAACAAAGATATTGGAAAGAGAAATCAGGACCCTAGTCTCATAGAAAACAACCAGACTTTCAGAGATCGATTATGGTGGAGAGGTTTTGTAAATAGTCGACCTGCCACAAACAGAACGACTTAGGATATGTATGTATGTAATTAACCAATTTGATTCTAGTCTCATAGAAAACAACCAGACTTTCAGAGATCGATTATGGTGGAGAGGTTTTGTAAATAGTCGACCTGCCACAAACAGAACGACTTACGATATGTATGTATGTAATTAACTAATTTGATTCTCTGTCTCGTTTCAGACCTCTCAACATTTCTCCTCTTTGCAAGATCTGCCCGTTCGTAATGAACATCATCACAGTCAACTGGACCTACGAATTCAACAACAACGATTTCTATGTGATGAAAGTTGAAATAGTTAAGAAACTCACTTCCACTGATCTATTAGACAGATTGAAAAATAAAGGGATCAAGCCAGTGGAGTATACTACTAAAATCAGTAAGTTTTTTACTTTCTATTTTTCTTCCTTGATTGATTGAATATTGATGGGAAGGTTGTTTATTTTATTTTTTAAAAGATGAGTGTTCCACCGCCGTTTTTATTTTTAAACAACTGATGCATTAGACGCATTTGATCTGTGTTGTAGCATGCCCATCCCGTAGTATGTCCCTCATTTGTCGATAATTCTTTATTCCTCTTCCCCAGTCCGAGAGAAGCTCAGTGAGACCGACTGTGAGATCGCCACCGACACGCTGCAAGTCAACCTGGCATGCCCTCTGTCACGCACCCGCATGACAATCCCGTGTCGCGCCTCGACATGCACACATCTGCAGTGTTTCGATGCGATCGCGTACCTGCAGATGAACGAGAAGAAACAGACATGGGTGTGCCCGGTGTGCAATCAGCACTGTGAGATCGCCACCGACACGCTGCAAGTCAACCTGGCATGCCCTCTGTCACGCACCCGCATGACAATCCCGTGTCGCGCCTCGACGTGCACACATCTGCAGTGTTTCGATGCGATTGCGTACCTGCAGATGAACGAGAAGAAACAGACATGGGTGTGCCCGGTGTGCAATCAGGCGTGCCAATATGGGAACCTTTTCATCGATGGGTAAGTAGGAGGGTGAGGTGCCGGGTTCGATTTTCGAAGTCGGAGAAAAAAAATATCTCAGGTACATGAAAAAGGTTTCTAAGTGTAGGCATTTCGTAAAAAAAAAAAAAAAATAAAAAAATGGAATATATCTTGTTTATACTGCTAGAAAAAAACTTAAAAGTTTTTTTTTAGTCCTTCTTGATTTTTTTTTTCTTCAAATTTTACTTGTTTATTGGTTTATTGCTGTTCAATAGGCCCCATTAAAATAAGTCATAAACTATGCCTGTAAAG
>NW_007377956.1:39837-104031 GCF_000475195.1 Diaphorina citri | reverse complement strand
TATTAAGAATGGCAGCACGGAAGCCAAGGCGGGAGGTATTAGCATCCCCATTCCCTCCGCCACTGCTGCCCCCCCTCCCCCTCCTGAGATAGAGGAGATTTGTCTGGATTAAACCCCCATCTTCCAGGAGAATCTGAATACATGCTATATATTATATTTTCATGATCATGATATAAACTGTTATATTTACATGCTATGGCAAACTGGCATACTTTCATGATACAAACTGTCATATTTACATGCTGTGGCAAACTGGCATATTTTCATCATACAAACTGGCATAATATGTCAAAAAATGTTATATTCATGTGAGGCAGTCAGCGGTGATAGCACGTTGAGGTTACCAGTTCCCCATGGACCACTGAAGTTGAGCAACGTTGCGCGTGGTTCGTATCCGGATGGGTGACCATCTGGGTAATCGTGTACTGCTGGATTTTCCCATCCCCCCTCGGGCTGGGTGAGGTTAATGTGAGTAGGCAGGTCTGTTATTAAGAATGGCAGCACGGAAGCCAAGGCGGGAGGTATTAGCATCCCCATTCCCTCCGCCACTGCTGCCCCCCCTCCCCCTCCCGAGATAGAGGAGATTTGTCTGGATTAAACCCCCATCTTCCAGGAGAATCTGAATACATGCTGTATATATTTTCATGATATAAACTGTCATATTTACATGCTATGGCAAACTGGCATATTTTCATGATACAAACTGTCATATTTACATGCTGTGGCAAACTGGCATATTTTCATCATACATACTGGCATAATATGTCAAAAAATGTTATTTTCATGTGAGGCGGTCAGCGGCGATAGCACGTTGAGGTCACCAGTTCCCCATGGATCACTGAAGATCAGCAACGTTACGCGTGGTTCGTAACCGGATGGGTGACCATCTGGGTAATCGTGTACTGCTGGATTTTCCCATCCCCCCTCGCCCCTCAGGCTGGGTGAGGTTAATGTGAGTAGGCAGGTAGCTTAACGCTGAATGCTGGGTAAAACCCACGTCACTAAAGACTTTTGGAGTTAGTATATTAAACACTTAAAAATAAAAAAACGCCAGCCTAGTTAGCTTAGTTGGTAGTGCTTCTGCATTGTAAGCGCTAGGCCGCGGGTTCGATTCCCGCCCGGGGCGGATTTTATCCTGATGGGATAATGTTCGTTCTCGGAACGGCTGGCTTTCTCCTATTCTATCTTCCTTCTCTCTTCCATTTCGGGACGATAAGACCATAGCAGTTACAGTTCCCTCTGTCAAACCTCTTAAAATACCTAATAATAAAAAAAACTACAAACCCCGAAATACTCGTAGCCACCTGCACTTGTCACCCGTCCAGATACCAACCACGCTCATCTTTGAACTTGGGTGATCTGTTTAGAATTAGAAGATTCAACGTGCTATAACTGCTGACTGTAATATCATTCTTGATATGTTGTTTTATTTGAAGTGTTATTTTATTTACCTCAAAAGTTAAATCAAAGATTTAATTAAATTATTACCTGGGCCTTTTTCATCCTTACTTGTTATTCAAAAAACGAGGGTGCACCATACCTATAGAAGATTGTTGAACTGAAGGGTTTTACAAAAACTCGAGTATTTTGATACATAATGGAGAAATGATTCTTTTTGGAACTGATTCTTAACAACATTCCATAAAATCCTTCAATTAAGAATTATTTGTCATTGCTGTTCAATAGAACAATTTAATAATGAAGTTATTTTAAAAGAAACATTTTCGTTTAAAAAGTTTTCCCCAGGCTTAAAAAGCGTTTACGAAATTTAAGCTTACTCTGAACCAGAGATCCAAAGGTAAAACCACCACAAAGAAAAGAAAATTATTGATAGACAAAAAAAATAATAAATATTAACAAAAATAAATTAATATGTAATTTAAATGAAAACCTATCTTGTACCTAGGAAAAGATCTTCTTCCTTTCTGCCTTGAAGAATGTGTTTTGTCTGAATCTGTTTTGTAAAATAAAATATTCTTCTTTTTGTACTAATTAAATGTGGCTCCTCGTTTTCCCTTTCAACCCAATCAGATGTGGATTTTATCCAAAGTCTTGGAGAACCTCAATCGCATGATGCTTAAGCTGATTGTTCCTGTGGATAACAGAGGAAATTTTCTGTAACCCTTTTTTCATGAAATCCAGATTTCTTTTTTTTTCTTTCTCTCATTAACTTTCCCGGTTCGCCCATGTAGGTACATTCCTGTGTATAGCTCCTACTAACGAGTAAATATCTATTCAAAATGGACAAAGTTTACTCTTGGGGACAGGTGAGATCCTTTCTGCCTTGAAGAATGTGTTTTGTCTGAATCTGTTTTGTAAAATAAAATATTCTTCTTTTTGTACTAATTAAATGTGGCTCCTTGTTTTCCCTTTCAACCCAATCAGATGTGGATTTTATCCGAAGTCTTGGAGAACCTCAATCGCATGATGCTTAAGCTGATTGTTCCTGTGGATAACAGAGGAAATTTTCTGTAACCCTTTTTTCAAGAAATCCAGATTTCTTTTTTTTTTTTCTCTCTCTCATTAAATTTCCCGGTTCGCCCATGTAGGTACATTCCTGTGTATAGCTCCTACTAACGAGTAAATATCCCTTCAAAATGGGCAAAGTTTACCCTTGGGGACAGGTGAGACAAGATGATAAGACAAAAGACTTTTTGGTGTTAAGTAATTTTCATATATTTTTTGTTAGAAAAATGGTTAAACTCATTTAAAAAACAATTGTAAAAAATAAACGCAAAAATTCACTGTAAGCAGTAATAATAAACATTGATCATCAAATCCGATTACCACAAATCTTTCCCAGCAGAATTGTGGTTGAGTTACTCGACTTCTAAGCAGGAGATTGCCGGTTCAATCTCAGTTGTGGCTTTATCCTTAAAAAAATAGAACATAGACGCTTTAAGAACCCTACACGCTTTTTCAATGAAGTTGTAGTGGGACCAAGTTTACATTATTTCAGTGCACAATGCACAGATCTATATTGCCTATCCGGGGAAAAATCTCACGCCCTGGCTGAGATTCGAACCCAGTACCTTCGGGCCAAGTCAGTGCTCTTAACCACTGAGCTACAGTTGCCGACAAGAGAATAAAAGTTGTTTCAAGTAGGTATAAGAAATGTTTTTCAAGCTCTAACTTGACAGAAAACTAGTTTAGCTTCGCTATAACTGTAGTAATAGAAAGTAAAAACTTGTTTCAAACATAACAAAATTCTTGAAGATACGAGTATAACTTGATAGAAAAACGCTAAGTAGATACTTCAAGTACCAAGAAATAACTCGATAGACAGAACAATTGCAATGATGATAAGACGTTGGTGAGGGTGGGTGTGGTGTGAAAATTGAATACAGACAGGAGAGAAGAACTTAATTCAGAGTGTTCACCTGAAAACAGATAATCAAAATCATGGATTAGTTTTGTTCTGGCTAAGAGCCTTTCCATTGTGCTAAATCTATCAAACGAAACAAAATTGTGGCCCACATCGGAGTTTTGGGCTCCAACAGCCCAAAACTTTGATGCTCACTAGAAAATTAGTTTCCGTATGTTCAAAGTTAGACTGCTAGTCCAAATATAACCTTTCTAACTAGGGCCTCACTAGAACTAGAAACTCTAGAAAGGTTGGGCTAGAATTGGAGTCCAGACTGATATTCAAAACTTCAGCTTTTTATCTAAACCGGACAGCATCAGAAAAGAACCATCCATAAGGCAATTCCCTTTTTGACTAGTGCTAGACCTTCTGCTTGGTGCTGTCCAATTATCTAAAGTTATTAAAAATGTATCCTGGACCCTTTCCTTAACTCTGTATGAAAGTATAGTAGGTATGAAGGTACTTACAATGTCATCAATCTTGAGAATACTGCGAACTGTTTCCGTGGATAGCGTGATAGCACTGGTAGATACTAGGAGGGGTTGAACCACATTCTCTTCTAGGATATTGGTGATAGCTCCCTGGAAATGAAATAAGTACAACAGAATGACATTGTATATCATGGCAAAATCTCATGAGTTGACTAGCCGATGATTGGCTCATTCCAAAAAGGAAATCAGCTAACAAAATAAGTACAGTTATTCTTACCTTGCGTACATTGATCCCGGTAGTAGTTTCACCCTGGGCATGTCGATTCCTCAGTTCGGTCACTGTAGAGATCGGATTCAGACCAGCATTCTCAGCCAGAGTCAGTGGGATCACTTCTAGAGCCTGGGCGAATGCTCTGTACAACACAACAAATAGGTTAAGATTCAGTTAAAGTTGAGATGAATAGGAAACAGTACCTACAGCCTAGATTCGGAGTCGATAATAATACCTTGATAAATAAGTTTCGACACAGACAGACACACACACGGACCAATGGCTGAAACCCCAGAGTCAGTGGGATCACTTCTAGAGCCTGGGCGAATGCTCTGTACAACACAACAAATAGGTTAAGATTCAGTTAAAGTTGAGATGATATTGTAACTTTTGATTGTAATATGTAATGTAAAGAATAACGTCGCCAAACTATTGTAACTTTTAATTGTAATTATTGTACTATGTAATAATGTAATGTAAGGATTGAATACAGGGATAGGATTTGGAATAGGAAGATGTACGAGTATGTTTTATTCTAAGCAGAGAACAGACTATAGAATGAAGAAATTGAACTGGAGAGTATTTTCCCAATTGTTGATCTGGTTGCTAAGCAACATTGTTACTGGGTGGTGGTTGTTGTTTTCAATACTGTGTGTATAAAAAGACACCACAGATGAATAGGAAACAGTACCTACAGCCTAGATTCGGAGTCGATAATAATACCTTGGTAAATAAGTTTCGACACAGACAGACACACACACGGACCAATGGCTGAAACTTTGGATTTAGGCTCTAGGGACCTCAAAACGTGTTTGGTACTAAAATCTGACCATCGAAAATTTGACCCGATTACATTACTTTCCTTCCTAAAGGATAAGGAAAGTAAAAATATATCTAAACAGTAGGAGAGGGTATTCATGGTAAATTTTAGGTGTTGGTTGCATTTACCTGAAGCAGTAGGCATCAATTCCGGACACAGTATCAGCGTATTTGGTCAACTTCAAGCTAAGTTCTATCTCAGGAGCACCACCTCCAGCGATCAAAGCTCTGAAAATACATGAGAGAAGAAGATACAATTCCAGCCTACATGGCTGCGTTGGTAGCGCGCCTGCCTTGTAAGCGCTAGGTCATTTTAGGTGTTGGTTGCATTTACCTGAAGCAGTAGGCATCAATTCCGGACACAGTATCAGCGTATTTGGTCAACTTCAAGCTAAGTTCAATCTCAGGAGCACCGCCTCCAGCAATCAAAGCTCTGAAAATACATGAGATAAGAAGATACAATTCCAGCCTACATGGCTGCGTTGGTAGCGCGCCTGCCTTGTAAGCGCTAGGTCGCGGGTTCGATTCACGCCCGGGCGGATTTTATCCTAACCAGATAAGGTTCGTTCTCGGAACGCCTGGCTTTCTCCTATCCTGTCTTCCTTCTCTCTTCGAATTCGGGACGATAAGACCTTGCAGTTACACTTCCTTCTTCCTTCTAAAACTCTTGGGGGGGATGTTTGTTCAAACCAAAGCTGAATTATTCAGACAAAAAAAAGTTCCAATCTTACCTCTGTTTGACAAGACAGCGCACCACACACAGTGCATCATGGAGGGAGCGTGCGGCTTCATCCAGCACCAGTTTGTTGCTTCCCCTCACCACAACAGTGAGAGTTCGGCCCGGATTCTGTATGCCAGAGATCTTGACAAATCGGGAATTGCCCGCGGGAATTTCTTCAACCAGATCAGCGCTAGACAGATGTTCAGGCAGGAAATGATCGAGCGATGCGATGGGACGAGTGTTGAGTGTCTGAGAGGGGGGGGGGAATAAAATAAAAATTTCGTGTTATTAATGACTTAACACCTGGTTAGCGCGTGGACTAATGGACTTCAGATCTGAAAGTTAGTGGTTCGAGTCAAATCATAAAAGATACATTAGGTTTAGGTATGTGGTACATTAAGTAAAAATTTTAGATCGCTAATCTTACCAACTTACTCAAAGTTACAAAAAATGAATGCTTACAGGAACTTGGCCTATCGCACTGCCGTGTGCGCTCAAATTATTATCAAAGTATATATTTGTATCTAATACATTTTGCAAGAGCAGTACTCGTACAATAAGTACATTATTTAGTTCATCAAGTACACTTTTTTGTACATTTCGTAAGTAGGATATTTCGCTCTTCAAATGTAACAAACCTTTTTTTGTAGAGCTTTTTTGAAAGGCTTTAATGACAGGATTCTCACATAGTAAGCTCTAGCTCTTCCACCTAATCAGATATTGCTGACTTTGAAGCCGACATTGAGGTAGTAGTCGATATCAAAAGGGAATAGAAAAACCATCTTTCCTTGTACACATTGGGACATATGACATCAAAAGAAAAATTTGTAAAAATGGCTTGATGGTCAATCATCTTGACGTTTGCAACATACATACATACCTTGCACACAAACTCAATATCTTCCCGTTCAATATCCTTGACCACAAGGACTTTGATCTTGTCCAAGAAGTGGATGGCCAGGTCTGAAATAGCATCTCTCAGAATAGACTTCTGTACCAGAAGAACGTTGCAGCCGGCTTTCTTGATCTGTTTCACGATGTTCAGAATGTATGCTCTCTCTTCCTTGAGGACACGGTCCATAGCAGAGTAGTCTGACACAACCACTTTGTGATCCATCTGAGAAAGAAGATAGCGTTACTTAATGTCTACAAGTAAAGGGAAGTTACAGTCCTATGGGCCACTTAAAGGCTGCTAGGGCCTTTAAGTGAGTAGCAACCAGTGGCGGCATCACATGGTATTCTGCATTGTTTTAAAACAATGCAAGATTTTTTTTTTAAGCAAATACTCTCATAATATTTAAGATGATTTTAATTGTCACCATAAATGGAATAAAATGTTAAGGGTTGGGTAATTTGGAACAAGTGCAATTCTGAGACAAGCTAAATGACAACTGAGGTAGTCAGATTTCAATAGAACCTAGAGAAGAGTCTTAACTTTTATTAGAATGCTTAGGTATAGGTACTTTGTTAACATGTCATTTGAGACCATTGAAGTTGGTGTTTCAAAATTGCCCCAACCCATCCTATGATAATATATGTTCTTCTTTGTAATTACATTGCTTATTTCGTACTATTAATAGCAGTCAGAAGTGATCCATTTCATACTCACGTCAGTCTTGGGCGGTGAAATACAGAACTGAATGAGTCCAATCTTTGCCTTCTCCACTCGCTTGGGTCCATTGACATTGGCTGACTTCTGTGTAAACACAAGTCCATCAACAAGCTCGGTATCTTCTACAGTACCACCTAGCTTTCTAATCACTTTGATGTCCTGGAAGCAGATGAACAGCAAAATGAAATATTGACTGTTATTGACCTACCTCTCTCCATTACTTAAACACAGGTAGAATATTTAGAATTTTAGAATTGATCATGTTAGTAAAAAATTTCATATTTATCTGAAATATTTTTCCCAAGAGATACTGGCCTATCTTCTTCTTTTTTTCATGGGTTTCTTTTGAGTGAAAGGGTTCTGAAGGGCTCTTGAGGGGGGTCATTACTTAAACACAGGTAGAATATTTAGAATTTTAGAATTGATCATGTTAGTAAAAAATTTCATATTTATCTGAAATATTTTTCCCATGATAATGGGACTACATGTCCTAATTCGACAGTCTAAATAAATAAAGCACTTCTTTTTTTCATGGGTTTCTTTTGAGTGAAAGGGTTCTGAAGGGCTCTTGAGGAGGGAAGGGACTTGAGAAATTACAGAATATCTTTTATCTTCTGTCCTACATTTTGTAGGACCTATCCTACATTTCCTCTTGTTGTGGTTGAAAACCCATTTTTTTTTTTTTTTTTAAATTACAATTCTGTATTTTCTGACTGTCCTTCTTACCAGGAAGTAATATTCTTACCTTCAAATCAACATTGGTATCTCTCTGGGGATTAACAACTTTGAGCACAGCGTCCACAGCAATCGGAGCCAACAGAGAAGCCTGCTGTGACACAACCTTGGAGTTCAGTGATGTTGCTGCACTCTTGATCAGGTTCTCCCGATCAGCTAGAGTAATTGGAGTGGACATTTCAGTCAGGATTTCCACACACTTGGCAGCTGCCTTTTGGAAGGCATCTGAGATGGTGGTTGGGTGGATGCCCTTGTGGAGTAACTTCTCTGCAGCTTCCAGCAAACTCCCGGCAACAATTACAACACTGGTGGTACCATCTCCTGCCTCAATGTCTTGGGCCTTTGAGAGTTCTACCAACTGAAATTAAGACTTGGCTATCAAGGTGAACCAGAGAGCTGTCCAACTGCCTAATCCTATCCCTAGCCGCGTACAGAACAAGGAACCAATCAGACCTTCTCGGTAAGTAAACACGTCTCTCTTGTTGGAGTCCTGGGTTCGAATCCCGAGAACGACTCTTACCATTTGTGAAACGCGTTTTTTTGTGTGAAGGGTTCCATTTACTCCATTAATTAACTAATTTATACAACTAATGGAAAAATATTACGAAAAATATATTTTAATATTAAATATTATAAAACAACTAATGAAAAAATATTACGAATTTGGGAAAGAATTATAGATGGCATTTTTGGACATTAAAAAAGCATTTGATGTGGTGAGAAGAGAGAAAGTTTGGCAGAGTTTAAGAAACATAGGAATCAACGAAACAATAGTTGACAGAATAGCAAGATTGTATGCAAGAACAAAGAGTAAGATTAAAACAAAACTGGGAATGACAGAGAGCTTCATCATCGAGTCAGGTTTACGCCAAGGAGGAGTGCTATCGCCGTTGCTATTCATAACAGTCATGAATGAAATTCAGAAGAGAGTAGAACATCAACACTGGGAAAGGAAAATATGAAACTCATGCTGTTTGCAGACGATATCTTCATTTGGGGTAAAAACAAACGAGAAGTACAGGATCAAATAAACGAGTGGGCAAAAGTAGCAAAAGAGTACAGATTAAACTTCAGTGCAGAGAAAAGAGAGATGGAAAGAAATAACAGTGAGAGCAGTGTAACAATGGACGGTCAACATCTAAAGAAGGTAGATCAATTCAAATATTTGGGTAGGATGATATCGAAGGATGGAGCGATGGACAAAGACATCAATAAAAGGATAGAGTTGAGCAGTGGATTTTACAATACGGTAAAAGACCTCATATGGAACACCCATGTCCCCCTAAAATGCAAGAAAACAATATATCAGACCTATTTTGTTCCCACACTTACGTATGGGTGATAACAGGTGAGAGACAAGATGATAAGACAAAAGGCTTTTTGGTGTTAAGTAATTTTCATATATTTTTTGTTAGAAAAATGGTTAAACTCAGTTAAAAAACAATTGTAAAAAATAAACGCAAAAATTCACTGTAAGCAGTAATAATAAAACATTGATCATCAAATCCAATTACCACAAATCCTTCCCAGCAAAATTGTGGTTGAGTTACTCGACTTCTAAGCAGGAGATTGCCGGTTCAATCTCAGTTGTGGGGTGGAACTTTATCCTTAAATAAATAGAACATAAATAACCCTACACGCTTTTTTCGATGAAGTTGTAGTGGGACCACGTTTACATTACTTCAGTGCACAATGCACATCTATGCCCATATTGCCTATCCGGGGAAAAATCTCACGCCCTGGCTGAGATTCGAACCCAGTACCTTCGGGCCAAGTCATTGCTCTTAACCACTCAGCTACAGTTACCGACAGGAGAATAAAAGTTGTTTCAAGTAGGTATAAGAAATGTTTTTTAAGCTCTAACTTGACAGAAAACCAGTATAGCTTCGCTATAACTGTAAGTAGTAATGGAAAGTAAAAACTTGTTTCAAACATAACAATATTCTTGAAGATACGAGTATAACTTGATAGAAAAAAGCTGGTTCAAGTAGATACTTCAAGTACCAAGAAATAACTCGATAGGCAGAACAATTGCATTGATGATAAGACGTTGGTGAGGGTGGGTGTGGTGTGAAAATTGAATACAGACAGGAGAGAAGAACTTAATTCAGAGTGTTCACCTGAAAACAGATAATCAAAATCATGGATTAGTTTTGTTCAGGCTAAGAGCCTTTCCATTGTGCTAAATCTATCAAACGAAACAAAATTGTGGCCCACCTCGGAGTTTTGGGCTCCAACAGCCCAAAACTTTGATGCTCACTAGAAAATTAGTTTCCGTATGTTCAAAGTTAGACTGCTAGTCCAAATATAACCTTTCTAACTAGGGCCTCACTAGAACTAGAAACTCTAGAAAGGTTGGGCTAGAATTGGAGTCCAGACTGATATTCAAAACTTCAGCTTTTTATCTAAACCGGACAGCATCAGAAAAGAACCATCCATAAGGTAATTCCCCTTTTGACTAGTGCTAGACCTTCTGCTTAGTGCTGTCCAATTATCTAAAGTTATTCAAAATGTATCCTGGATCTTTTCCTTAACTCTGTGTATGATAGTAGGTATGAAGGTACTTACAATGTCATCAATCTTGAGAATACTGCGAACTGTTTCAGTAGATAGCGTAATCGCACTGGTAGATACTAGGAGGGGTTGAACCACATTCTCTTCTAGGATATTGGTGATAGCTCCCTGGAAATGAAACAAGTACAATAGAATGACATTGTATAATATGTCATGACAAAAATAATGGCAAAATCTCATGGCAAAATGGCATAAGTTGACTCCCCCCCCCCCCCAAGAGGTTGGATAAAGGGAGCTGTAACTGCTTAGACATTTATTTATACAAATAAAGGAGTTTTAACAGTAAAGTCCTACCTCAGAAAATCCTCCCCCTCTAAAAGCGCTTTAACTCTACGGACAGTAGGTTGTTCGCGCTACAGAGAAAGGGAAGAATAGTGGTTGGCTGGAAGAGCTCCTTTAGGAGCACGCTGGCACTCAAAACACTGACCCAAACTTCTAACTTTGGCACAATATGATTGGCTCATTCCAAAAAGGAAATCAGCTAACAAGAAAATAAGTACAGTAGTTATTCTTACCTTGCGTACATTGATCCCCAAAAAGGAAATCAGCTAAAAAGAAAATAAGTACAGTTCTTCTTACCTTGCGTACATTGATCCCCAAAAAGGAAATCAGCTAAAAAATAAGTACAGTTATTCTTACCTTGCGTACATTGATACCAGTAGTAGTTTCACCCTGGGCATGTCGATTCCTCAGTTCGGTCACTGTAGAGATCGGATTCAGACCAGCATTCTCAGCCAGAGTCAGTGGGATCACTTCTAGAGCCTGGGCGAATGCTCTGTACAACACAACAAATAGGTTAAGATTCAGTTAA
Organism: Diaphorina citri; assembly: GCF_000475195.1. Lineage (NCBI taxonomy): Eukaryota > Metazoa > Arthropoda > Insecta > Hemiptera > Psyllidae > Diaphorina > Diaphorina citri. Next base: position 92,693 of record NW_007377956.1, on the reverse strand, counting down.
AGTTGAGATGAATAGGAAACAGTACCTACAGCCTAGATTCGGAGTCGATAATAATACCTTGGTAAATAAGTTTCGACACAGACAGACACACACACGGACCAATGGCTGAAACCTTGGATTTAGGCTCTAGGGACCTCAAAACGTGTTTTGGTACTAAAATCTGACCATCGAAAATTTGACCCGATTACATTACTTTCCTTCCTAAAGGATAAGGAAAGTAAAAATATATCTAAACAGTAGGAGAGGGTATTCATGGTAAATTTTAGGTGTTGGTTGCATTTACCTGAAGCAGTAGGCATCAATTCCGGACACAGTATCAGCGTATTTGGTCAACTTCAAGCTAAGTTCAATCTCAGGAGCACCGCCTCCAGCAATCAAAGCTCTGAAAATACATGAGATAAGAAGATACAATTCCAGCCTACATGGCTGCGTTGGTAGCGCGCCTGCCTTGTAAGCGCTAGGGCGCGGGTTCGATTCACGCCCGGGCGGATTTTATCCTAACCAGATAAGGTTCGTTCTCGGAACGCCTGGCTTTCTCCTATCCTGTCTTCCTTCTCTCTTCGAATTCGGGACGATAAGACCTTGCAGTTACACTTCCTTCTTCCTTCTAAAACTCTTGGGGGGGATGTTTGTTCAAACCAAAGCTGAATTATTCAGACAAAAAAAAGTTCCAATCTTACCTCTGTTTGACAAGACAGCGCACCACACACAGTGCATCATGGAGGGAGCGTGCGGCTTCATCCAGCACCAGTTTGTTGCTTCCCCTCACCACAACAGTGAGAGTTCGGCCCGGATTCTGTATGCCAGAGATCTTGACAAATCGGGAATTGCCCGCGGGAATTTCTTCAACCAGATCAGCGCTAGACAGATGTTCAGGCAGGAAATGATCGAGCGATGCGATGGGACGAGTGTTGAGTGTCTGAGAGGGGGGGGGGAATAAAATAAAAATTTCGTGTTATTAATGACTTAACACCTGGTTAGCGCGTGGACTAATGGACTTCAGATCTGAAAGTTAGTGGTTCGAGTCAAATCATAAAAGATACATTAGGTATGTGGTACATTAAGTAAAAATTTTAGATCGCTAATCTTACCAACTTACTCAAAGTTACAAAAAATGAAAGCTTACAGGAACTTGGCCTATCGCACTGCCGTGTGCGCTCAGGTTATTATCAAAGTACACATATGTATCTAATACATTTTGCAAGAGCAGTACCTGTACAATAAGTACATTATTTAGTTCATCAAGTACACTTTTTTGTACATTTCGTAAGTAGGTATATTTCGCTCTTCAAATGTAACAAACCTTTTTTTGTAGAGCTATTTTGAAAGGCTTTAATGACAGGATTTTCATATAGTAAGCTCTAGCTCTTCCACCTAATCAGATATCAGATATTGCTGACTTTGAAGCCGACATGGAGGTATTAGTCGATATCAAAAGGGAATAGAAAAACCCATCTTTCCTTGTACACATTGGGACATATGACATCAAAAGAAAAATTTGTAAAAATGGCTTGATGGTCAATCATCTTGACGTTTGCAACATACATACATACCTTGCACACAAACTCTATATCTTCCCGTTCAATATCCTTGACCACGAGGACTTTGATCTTGTCCAAGAAGTGGATGGCCAGGTCTGAAATAGCATCTCTCAGAATAGACTTCTGTACCAGAAGAACGTTGCAGCCGGCTTTCTTGATCTGTTTCACGATGTTCAGAATGTATGCTCTCTCTTCCTTGAGGACACGGTCCATAGCAGAGTAGTCTGACACAACCACTTTGTGATCCATCTGAGAAAGAAGATAGCGTTAATTTCTACAAGTAAAGGGAAGTTACAGTCCTATGGGCCACTTAAAGGCTGCTAGGGCCTTTAAGTGAGTAGCGACCAGTGGCGGCATCACATGGTATTCTGCATTGTTTGAAAACAATGCAAGATGATTTTAATTGCCACCATAAATGGAATAAAATGTTAAGGGTTGGGTAATTTGGAACAAGTGCAATTCTGAGACAAGCTAAATGACAACTGAGGTAGTCAGATTTCAATAGAACCTAGAGAAGAGTCTTAACTTTTATTAGAATGCTTAGGTATAGGTACTTTGTTAACATGTCATTTGAGACCATTGAAGTTGGTGTTTCAAAATTGCCCCAACCCATCCTATGATATGTTCTTCTTTGTAATTACATTGTTTATTTTGTCCTATTAATAGCAGTCAGAAGTGATCCATTTCATACTCAGTAATAGAAAGTAAAAAATCTGGTGTGAACATCACACGACTTTCTATTACATTAAGTCGGACAGTTCTAAAAGTTTCACCATTCGATTCCGCGTGAAAAATCACATGGGATTAACTATTCACTTGCTTATTTGGTAACGGTTCACGAATAAAAGGGAAATTTGTCGACACAGGGAAGTATCGAACCCGCAACTTCTCAACCGTAAGTCAGACAGTACTGAAAGTAGCACCATTCGATTCCGCGTGAAAAATCACATTGGGATTACCTATTCACTTGCTTATTTGGTAACGGTTCACGAATAAAAGGGAAATTTGTCGACACATGGAAGTATCGAACCCGCAACTTCTCAACCGTAAGTCAGACAGTACTGAAAGTAGCACCATTCGATTCCGCGTGAAAAATCACATTGGGATTACCTATTCACTTGCTTATTTGGTAACGGTTCACGAATAAAAGGGAAATTTGTCGACACATGGAAGTATCGAACCCGCAACTTCTCAACCGTAAGTCAGACAGTACTACAAGTAGCACCATTCGATTCGGCGTGAAAAATCACATTGATTAGAATATTCACATCCGAATGACCAAAGGTTTTCTATGTCTCTTACCGTTTTTACGAAATAAGGGTTAAGCAACAGTGACTTTGGTTAATATCAGGATGGGTGACTATCTGATTTTTACCAAATTGTTACAGTCGCGTCCTTGTACCATACCGGGATAGCATACCAAATTTCATTGCTTTACGACAAACTGTTCTTGAGATATTTTGTTCACAACCTTTTCAACATTTTCCACGAAATGAGGGTTAAGTAACAATTACTTTGGTTAATATCTGGATGGGTGACTGTCCGATTTTTACCAAATTGTTACAGTCGCGTCCTTGGACCATGCCGGGATAGCATACCAAATTTCATTTCTCTACGATAAACCGTTCTTGAGATATTTTGTTCACAACTATTTACTTTTTCCCATTTAAACCTGTAGTACGTACGTACGTACGTTCGTACGTACGTACGTTACGTACGTACGTACGTTACGTACAGACCATGGGCTAAAAACCACTTTTTTGGAATCAGGGGACCCCAAAACGGATATTTCCACCCATTTCCCGATTTTGAAAATTTGGACCGATTGCAATACTTTCATTACTAGTATAGCTCCGCTATACTGTAGTAATAGAAAGTAAAAAATCTGGTGTGAACATCACACGACTTTCTATTACATTTGCGGAATACGTATTTGGAAAAAAAAAATGAAAATTTTTCCCGAGCCTGAGCCGCCGACGGCGGCCAATTTTCGACCAAAAATTTCCTATCTTAAAATAGTACGTACGTTACGTACGTACGTACGTTACGTACGTACGTACGTTACGTACGTACGTACGTTACGTACGTACGTACGTTACGTACGTACGTACGTTACGTACGTACGTACGTTACGTACGTACGTACGTTACGTACGTACGTACGTTACGTACAGACCATGGGCTAAAAATCACTTTTTTGACATCAGGGGATCCCAAAACGGATATTTCCAACCATTTCCCGATTTTGAAAATTTGGACCGATTGCAATACTTTCATTACTAGTATAGCTCCGCTATACTGTAGTAATAGAAAGTAAAAATAGCTATATTGACATAAAGTAAATAAGGCTGTGTGTATTGCTAACACATACTTATTAGAACACTGACTTTTTGTATACAGTCAATAGTAAAATGTGTGGGGATTAGGTTTGCTTGCCTGGTACACAAGAGATCATTCCAGCTAAGGTATGACATAGTATAAGTACAATTAGATTTTGACCGCCTAGCGGTCTAGTAAAGGTTAGTTCAATAGTAAAATGTGTGGGGATTAGGTTTGCTTGCCTGGTACACAAGAGATCATTCCAGCTAAGGTATGACATAGTATAAGTACAATAATTAGATTTTGACCACCTAGCGGTCTAGTAAAGGTTAGTTACTACTAAAGTTTTAGGCAATAAATTATTATTACTATTTTTTACCATTTTAGCAGCTGGGTGAATGACATTCATCTGTTTTAGAATTGTGGCTCCATCATTTGTGATTGTAACTTCTCCATTGCTGGCTTGAATCTGTAAGAAGGGAGAATTAAATTAATTATTTAAAAATTATTAAATAATCATGTGTATTTGAGACACAAGAACTAACTCAAGTAAGAAGAACTAAATTCTATGTGAAATACCCAATTCATTATTGAGAGCTTGTTATGTGAACTAGTAAAGGGTTAATTTTTGGACTGATTTTACCAAACAATAAGACTAGACCACTACGAGTCAATAATTTCTTACCATTTTGTCCATGCCCCTAGGTCCCAAACTGGTTCTGATTGCATCAGCTACAGCTGGAAAGAAAAGGAAAATACATTTTATTATTACTAACAAAAGAAGATTTTGACAACAATTTCAATCTGAAATTGGTGTCAAAATTCAATTTATTATTACTAACAAAAGAAGATTTTGACACCAATTTCATTCTTGAAAGGTATAGTCACAAAATGTACCCAACAAAATGAGCTAAAAGGAATATCAGTACCCCTTTCAGGAATGACCAAAAGGGAACTCCTCCTGAATCATGAATCTCACACATTGATGTCTTGCATCTGTACTTTTCGATCCAAATTTAACAAAATCTGTGGAAGCCTGGGCTGTTTAGGCACTTTGTTTCGACGCTCAATACTGAAAATCTCTGGTATGAAATAGGATTTGGTACTTTCTATGACTCAATCCAGGGAAAAAACAAATTTCGGGATCTTACCTTTGGCAGCACCGATGTTACTGTTTCTGATATCAGTGGCTTTACTCTTATCTTTGAAAGCTGAGGATTTTGAGTTTTTGGAATCACCCGACGCGTTGACAGTCATTTTGGCAAGATAAACTCCTTACAAGTTGCACAATAAGACAGGGATATGGGGAAAACTGAAGAATTTTCAGACGAAAAGTAGCCGAAATCACGAGGTAGAGCGGGCGTACAAAAGATTTTTTGAATGGATTTGTTGACATGTGAGAAGTCAGCCCTTGTTCTGTGCTCATGTGTGTGAACGCGGTCATGCTTTCTATCGATATTGTTTTTTCGATTAATCGTTTACTGAAAAAATGGAAAACGAGTTCGATTAATCGGTTCTCAATTTTAAATTTTATAATTTTATTTTATTTTTTATTACCTATTATTATTTTTTTTTTTAAGATTGCAGTATTGCAGTATTGCAGATCTGCAGATTGCAATATTGCATTGCATGATTGCAGGCAAATTGGCCAAGTTTAGATTGATCTGTTGCAGTTATCTCAACTTTCCCCTGTTATCTGTGTCTTGTAGCTTGTTATTTGAACAACAGATGCACTTGGATTGGGAATTCCAGACCTCTGATTTGGCAGAATAGAAACCACAGTTTCACGTAAGTTGAAATAGTTTTGAACCAAGTGACAAAAGGGAAAGGAGAGTGCAATTACTATGTCAGCTGCTACATTGTCAATGTGAACTCTAAATAATGCACTTGTCATGAAATGAAAGGTTTCAACACTTTGTCTAGTGACTCATGCATACAATATCTAATACACGAGGAGATAGCAAATAGTGAACGCTGAAATTCTGTTTCGTGTTAATATAGGCCGGGCGGTGCTGCGAACTCTTGACGTTCGCGCGCCTCCCGGCGCGCTTGATTTATTCAATGAAAAATACCTACTAGAATAAAAGAAGCCCTTTGAAACCAGTCTATAGTTAGCTTGGACTTGGACGGTAATGCACTTGCCTTGTAAGAGCAACCTTCATCCCAATAAGATACACACTCGGGGCGTCCGGCTTTCTTTTATCCTGTCCTCCTTCTCTCGATTTCGGGATCTTCTTTGTTAGTCCTCTCTGTCAAACCTCTTGAAAATGCAAAGCTCTTAGTACAAAGCCCTTTGCTTGGCCTCATTGTCCGACAAAGCACAGAGCGTCAGTAATAATATTGATAGTGATAATGATGAGTTGATAACCAAGAAGATAATCCTATTTGAAAAAGCTGACTCAGTACTACTATCAGTACTGAGTCATTAAAGGCAACCGAAAAACAAATTCTGTCTGCCAAAGCATTTTTTTCCATCTCTCACCTATACGTAGGTATATTACTCACCTATACTTACATTAGTTGGGAGGAAGAGCTCACCGTGTGAGAATCCTACCATAAATCCTAAAAAATTACTTGATCACATACCTAATTACTAATTACTTATGCTATTAATGTCATACAATATCCAAGTGGCATGACTTGTTTGCCATGCAGAAGGAGTCTTTTTTTATCCATTCACACTTTGGGGTGGCCATTCTTTGACACAGACCAACAAACTTAATTTTGGTAAGTGCAATACCTATACAATGTAGGTACTTGCTTTTTCTCTTGGGTACCAACCTACCATCTAGCAGGTGGCAACTACATACCTACTGAGGTAAGCAGGTTGGTAGCTTACTTATTTATCAATCTTTGACATTCTTTGAATGAACAGTTTATTTTGGACTGATAAGGGATTCCCAATCAAAAATCAACTGTAGTTACTTATATAGGTACCTACTAATTACTTTGGTAAGATAGGTAAGGTTCCTAGAAAAACACAAGCACAAAACTAGGAAGGTACCTAAGTACTTAATCTACTCAACAGGGTAAATAGCTACTTGCTTGTAGATAGCTTGTTAACTGGTCAGTAGGTACTGGGTATCTCCTCGCATCTAGTACTATAGGTACCTATCTTGCCAATAAGTACTTGCTTGGGTATCTCCTCAGATCTGGTACTGGACATTGCATAAGAGCCATTGGCAGTGGCCAACAGACGTCTTGGTCCTGCATACAGCATGATCTGTTAGTTACATAGGAGTCTGCCACTAGGAAAAACTTGAAATATAATTTATTTATGACGTAGGTAGGTACTTAGTTTGAATTATTTATTAAATAAAAACTTTGGTGTGCTTTTTTTTTCAACCGACAAAACTGGTGAGTTTCAGAGCTTTTTTTTCGCTTCTATGAACACGTAGATATAATAGGTTAATACCTATGTATGTATCTACAGAGAGTCATCTGAATGATTAATGCAATAAAATTGTAGGTAGGTACCTACCTATCTATTCTTTTGGCGAAATAAATAGCTAAATAAAAATGTATTATCACTTTTGAATGAATGAAATAAATATTCTAAAATAACAAACCTATCACCCTAATAATGAAGTGAGCTACATAGGTATTCTACCAAGCTCCTTCTCAAATGAGGAAGCACAGGAATCGTAATACTAAGTTCACTGGAAACTTTAGACCGTGCTTATTTTTTAGTCCGTCCTTCCTTTATCATTACAATAGTAATAAAAAGGTATAAGGGACGGACTATTGTATTCGCTTCGGTGTCGTCTGTCACTGAAATATACAAGATATTCCGGAGGTTGTAGTCACAGTCACAGCACACTAGGCCAACACTCAGGAGGAAAAAAACCGCTTTTGCATTAGGCGCATTCTAAATATCCGGGAACGCAAAAGTTTAGTCAGAAAATTTTCGTCCTGACCGATATTCGAACCCAGCACCTCCTTAAAAGTCAGTAATCTCGACCACAGAGATATTACATCACTTTCCTTTTTATAGGATAACGAGAGTAAAACAGGCACTTTCTCGGAACCTTGAATACCTTGATAGTAGAAAAGTAAATAAGCAATTTGATAGTAAATAAACATGCAGTAGCAGTTGTAGCGAGAACTTTAGTAGAAAACCTCTCACATGTCTATGACATATCCCCAATGTGAATGCAAAGTAATACTTGTTATAAATAAAGTGTGACGCAAGGGTATGTCTATTTGCCTAGATGAAAACTGGCCAGGTAGGGGGTTTTTTGATATCGAGTTTTCATGGTTTTTCTACCTACACATTCTAATAGGTACATAACTACTAACTACACATTCTAATACATAACTACACATTCTAATACATAAGTACTTATTCAATTAGAGAGTTGATTGACGCCGCGCCGATAAAGTGGTACTTATCCACACAAAAATAGTACTTACGTATTTTTAGTTTTTACATATTTAATATTGTATGTTTTTGTCGATGCAGATAAAATTGCATTTATGGACGTAGATAAAATCGTTCTTATAGACACAGATAAAATCGCACACGCTTATTGATACAGATAAAATCGTTCTCACTCTCGCAGATAAAATCGTACTCATCGACGTAGATAAAATCGTACTTATCGACGTTTAAATCATACTTATCGACGCAGATAATATCGCATTTATGGACTCGGATAAAATCGTACTTATCGTCGCAGATAAAATCGTACCACGTATCGACGCATATAAAATTGTACATTTATTAAGGCAGATAAAATCCTACTCGTTGGTGCAGATAAAATTGTCGCTTATTGACGCCGATAAAATCGTTCTTATTATCGCTTATCGCAGATAAAATCGTACTTATTGGTGCAGATAAAATCACTGAAGTTGAGCCCGGGGCGGATTTTATTCTGAACAGATAAGGCTCGTTCTCGGAACTGCTGGCTTTCTCCTATCCTGTCTTCCCTCTTTGATTTCGGGACGACGAGTTTAAATAGTTTCACTTTAAGTTAAATATTGAACATCAACGTGTTTCGCTCATAAAAGACAGATTATTCACAAGTAAATATTTGTTGCGTTGAATCCACTAGTTCCCAGTGGATCACTGAAGTTAAGCAACGTTTGGCGTGGTTTGTATCCAGGTGGGTGAAGTTTCACTTTTAATTGTATACCAACGTGTTTTGATAATAAAAGACAGATTATTCACAAGTTGTTTGTCTTTCTCCACAGAAGAGATATCGTGCAATGCATTGGACTGTTCATTTGACGGGCGGCCCCCGTAGGGTTAACCATGCCGCCGTTCTCAATGACAACAAGATCTTCACGTTTGGCGGCTATTGTTCTGGTGAAGATTATGTGAAGCGGCGGCCCATGGATGTGTATATTCTCAATACAGGTAAGATGTCTTAGGACAGCGATTTCCTAGAGGCCCGCGGGTCACATTTGGCCCGCGAAACTTTTAGGGTGGCCCCCCTCGGGCTTGATTTTTGCTCTTTTACTATGGACTGGACTCCGAAAATGGAGCTTCTACCCCCCATCCCCTCAAAATCCTGGATGCGGGCCTGCTCCCCTGTGTATGTGACCCGCGAAGTACCTGCCAATGTAGCATGTGGCCCGCGTACACATGGAAGTTGGAAATCCCTGTCTTTGGAGATAGTTATGTTTTATGGTGGAAAAATACAATGGGAATGACACAAATTAAAAAAAAAAATAAAATTATGAGTCGTGAAAACCGTGTGGGTTTTACCCTGGGGATCAATGATTGGTCTTGGGTTTTACCATGCACTGTATAATTAGTTGGGTTTTATCGTAGCTTTTATCATTGGAATAATCGTGGAAAAATTTCTTCTAGCAAATAAGCTCAAGTTTTCTAGAAGCTAAAGTTTGTATTGAATTTTGCAGATCCGTGATCCTTGCCTTAAAAAAAGAGTTCACACGCTATTTCGTATTCATCACGTGCCACGAACATATTTTTTAAGGCACTGCTAAAACTATTTCATACCTCATATCTTACTACCACAACAAAGTAGCCCGTAGTATGCCGAGTTCTTCTCGTTACTCCGGCATCAGAAAACTATTTCGCCAGTAAACGCTAGGTCGCGAGTTACTCTAAATCTAAACAGAAAGATTCATTCTCTTAACAGCTGGCTTTCTCGTATTCTGTCCTCCTTCTCTCCCATTTCGGACCTTAGTTGTTACAGTTTCCTCTATCAATATTGAGAAGAAGAATAACCTATTGATTTATTTCATAATATGATAATATTGATGAATAAAAGTAAGATTGGAAATGGAAGGTACAAGACCCAAGGGAAGACCAAGATATCGTTATGAAGACACTATCAAGTTTGATGTTGGGAAGAAACAAGGAAACTGGGAAGATATAAAGGCTAACCCAAGGTATAGCAATAGAGTCTGGTGGAGGGGCTTTGTTCATCGACCTATCCTATAGGATAGAACGATAATGGTTATGTATGTAAAAGTAAGATTATTACCATTACCATTATCTCCTAATGTTTTCAGAATCTCTACGCTGGTCTGCAGTGCCCGTAGCATCCAAGGGCCACCCTTCGGTACTTGTGCAGAAGTCACGTCCGTGGAATATTGCTACCAAAGGAACTGGCACAAACAAGCAGTGACCAGTGTTATTGTAGGGTTAGGTTAAATGCAAGAAGGAGTTTTCACAATTAGAGCAGTGATTATTGTTCTTATAGGGTTAGATTAAATACAAAAAGGAGCTTTTCTTTTTCATGGACGTGACTTCGTAATTACCATAGTGTTCTACTATTAAGATAAAGAGTATTAAAATAAACTGTAACTGTACTATTGTTCTAACATTGATTAGTCTGCCAGCATTAGACTAGAAAGTGTATCTACAATTCTACTTTAAAATCTACAAGTTTTTATCTAGCCTATAGAATGCAGATTTTAATTCAGGGTACATTTTAACAAAAGCAATTTTTTTACAGGAGTGTAGTTGTTTATGTGGTAACACACTTATTGATTTAGAAGGTATGTACCTATATGTAACAAAGTGATATGCAACTTTGGTACCAGTTCAAAATCTATGACAATGAAAGATTGCCCCAAAAAGGAGCTGTCACAAATGGGCAATGACCAGTTTTACTATAGGGTTCAGTTAAACACATAAATTAGCTTTTTTTTCTGATGGGTGTTCCACCGCCGTTTTTATTATATTAGTTGCATGTGTCTGTGTCGTAGCATGCTCATCCCGTAGTAGGTATGCCTCTCATTGTAGTGGTTTCATAGTTTTGATGGTATTTTTGTCATACAGAAGTTCCATCTTTATCAATCATTCAGCATGTTTGTCCTAATTTTCTTCACAACTTAAGCAATTCATCATGACAGTAGAGTTTGTGTGAGGTGTTCTCTTTAAATTTCATCCTCTGGGTTTATCAATTGTATTTATGTTGAAATTCACAATTTAATTTTTGGGCTAAAGCTAAGTGCACTCCAAAGAGTTCAAGTCAGGTCATAAAATTTAGTGTTGTCTGTGTTGTATTGTGATCAAGAAAAGACATTTGTGATATGCTTAACATAATTAAAATTCTCCCACATGTTGAAAACATAGGCACCTATTAGAGTAGGTATAGGTAGGTAGGTAATATTTCTCTCCAACTAAAAGGTTAAAAAATCCATGCTACACATGGCTCACAGAACATGTGTTTTAGAATGGGAAAATACATCCTATTTACTCTAAACTGTATTATTATTATTATTATTATTATTATTTTATTATCATCAAAGTAATTTTTGTTGATTCTGATATTATCATGTAAGTTTATCTACAACCCATGCTCTGGGAGCATGCAAGGATATTTGCATCTGGCAAAGGAAATAAAATCTAAGAGAATTTTTCCATAGAAGAGAAAATTCAGATTACAAATTACCATAGAGGAAAAAATTCTCTTCTATGACAGTTTGTAATCTGTTTTATTACAATTTTTCAAAGACATTTTGTGGCAATGAAAAAGAAGAAAAAATAATAGAAAGTAAAAAAAAAAAATAAAATACTTATTTACCTATCCACCTTAATTAACTTTCCATCTTCAACATCATCCATATTTTTGTCAGAGTGGCAGGTTCCCAAGATGCTGGCTACTGGGAGCATCTGTATAGCCCTTTTCTAGTTCTAAGTTCTCCATTTCTGGAACAATGATTGGCAATCGCCCTGACGCCCCTGACTGATTGAAAATTCCCCAAGTCCCTGTTGGAATTAAGATCCTTATAATTGAACCAAACCCCACATGACTATGGGTACCTAACCCAAATAGTTGGGCGGTTTGTCAATTGAATGTTTTTCCCTCTACATTGTCCTCAGTGCCTCAACATATTGTAATGCTTAATTTGTATTGCCTGGTATGAGTTTTTATTGAGGGATGAGTGCAAGGCCCTCCACACACGTTACGGTCACTAAGAGATTTCCTTGGAAAGAATTAGACTACATAGACCCGCCCTCTTCGTGACGTGTGGCAGATAGGTATTTGTCTCACTAACCCTCTGTTGACCATAACGTGTGTGGCGGGCCTAAGTATAACTAACTCGTATTGACTCAATGAGTCACATGTTAGCTGGTGTGCTTCTATTATTAGTGTTATTGCTATTCACTGATAATATTGATTGTTAGTGTGATTGCTATTCATTGATAATATTGATAATGATGATTGTTGATGAAAATTGATTTTTATTGATGAACCTGGTCATGCTTCCAAAGCGTGATGATTGATACAGGCTGGTATGCACATAGATGAAGTCACATGCTTTTTCTAACCTATCCTCTAGCTACTCTAGTAGTTGCGATTTCCATGCATAAAACTCGGAAAAAAATAACAATATGAAATATACAAGATATTCCGGAGGTTGTAGTCACAGTCACAGCACACTAGGCCAACACTCAGGAGGAAAAAAACCGCTTTTGCATTAAGCACTTCATCTTTTCATTTCTCTTCCACCAGGGTGAGCCACCATCGTATCGTGACTTCCACACGGCCAACATTATTGACGGTAGAATGTACATCTGGGGTGGAAGAGGCGATGAGAGTTCCCTATACCATAGCGGTAGTGAAGTGTACTGTCCTGATCTGGTGTATTTGGATCTCAAGTATTTCACCTGGATACGACCTAATACAACAGGTGAGTTCTCACAATTAACCTTTTTATAGACAAGATAACTAAGCTATACGTATTTTGTAGCAAAAAAAAAAAAAAAAAGAAAACAGCAAATAGCCCCGTAAAGGTGTGTCCACACATAGTCAACCGGCCATCCATCAGTGTTGACTGAACCGTCCACACTGCCTCGATAACATAGATTGACTTCGTCGATCAACGGCCGGTCGACTATGTTTGGACATAGCTTAAAAGTGACACGCAATATTGGTGCCTAATTTTACCTCATCAACTCATCACTTATGACTTAGGCAGTCTATAGAAGGCATAGACCCATCTAAAATCTGTAACAGGTTCTAGGAAAACGATAAAAAAAAATCAGTGGTTGGTATTTAAGAAGTGTTTGGTATTTGGATGGAAGAGCTCCTTTAGGAGAACCCTGCCACTATAAATGAAGCCTTAAAAAAAAAAAAAAATAATAAAATAAATTGTTTCCATTTCACCACATCAGTCTCTCAATCTGATGTCCGCAGGTTCGGTTCCGGTGGGCCGCCGATCACACTCAGCATTCGTCTACGGGGACGGCCTGTACATATTTGGCGGCTATAACGGCTTGGTGGAAGAGCACTACAATGATATCTACCGGTATTGTACGCGGCGGCAAGAATGGGCGCGCGTTATTCCGCATGGGGCCCCTCCTACCAAGCGGCGCCGCCAGTCATGTATTATCAAGGGAGATACGCTTATTATGTTTGGCGGCAGCAGGTGAGTAGATTTGAAATACTTGATTTAACCTACATATTTGGAATGCACAGCCCATTTTATATTGAAAAAATAAAGAAGGTTATTAAAATTAAGAATATTATTATTATTTTACCATACTCGTACATACTTGCATTACATACCCAAGGTATCCTTCCTATTTATTGGGGAATGTCAGTTGTAACAAGCATTCAAGCATGCTTTCTTTTTCAAAAACTATCGTGTCCTAAATTATTAGTATGTCATATTCTTCCCTTAGAAAAACGGAAAATTCAGTACAATAAATTTCATTTTGAAAAACTTAAACTACACAGAGATTTAATATAAATATACGTACAGTAATGCAATGAGCTATAGTAAAACTTACATGGTATAAATACATATAGGGTGTACTCTAAATTTCGGCACTCCGTCTCGTTCTGACTGATCATAAATCACCCAGGATAGTTGTATTTTTGAAATTTTTAAATATTAAGCAATAATTCATCCTGGAACAGGTTTCTATATTGAAGGCATTGTCTCAGTTTTCTTTGTCAACTGTCTCTAAATATTGGGAAAAAAATGTGCTAAAAGAAGTAGAAAATGGGCCTTTAAAAGATTTCTCAGTATTATTTGAGCTGTAGAAACTGAGTTACGGAGTGCCCAAATTGGAAGTACTTTATGCGTAAGTAGTAGAGTAGGGAGGTGTTTTTGCAATACAACTGACAATTTAGAAGTTGTAACTAAATAATCTTGTCACCTATTTCCCAAACAAAACTGCCTATCAACCATTTTATAAATTTTATAGAGAGACAAGTTTTAAAATGTGGCGTTCTCTCTTAAGCGTTTTTATAAACATGTCATTTTGTGGCATTATCATTAGAAGTAAGCGAGTTGTAGCTACATCATGGTCTGAAACTTGGAGGAAGAAATCAGGAATTCAAATCAAACACTGAAAATGTTTACGTTGTATTACAAAAGCCGTCCTCTTTCATTCACGATACAGCAATATTATTATTCTAAAATGAAAAATAAATCAAGTCTATGATGAAAAAACAATAAAAACAAATCATAAAATAGATACAAAAACAATTTATCTAAAAACAATGTAACAAAAACAAAATTACATACAAAATTAAGTCTGAACAACCAAGGAATAGGTAATGTGCTTTTCTTGGGCCTAGTTTTTTTTTTTTTTTTTAGAAAGTACACTAGAAATACATACTAGAATGTATCAACTGAGATATTGAGTAACTCGGGTTTGTGCGTTTTCACAATATTTTGGTGACTTCACCAAATGCTTTTTTTCATAAGGCCCATTTCATCCCAGATTTTTTTTTCTCTCATATCTATGTTTTAGCTTCATCTATTTTCATTACCTAGATATTATCGTGAAAGAGGGGGAGGAAAAAAAAAAAAAAAAAAAAAAAAAAAAAAAAATGTCCACCAAGATTGCAGAGGATAATTAGGATTACTGGATTGAGATTGAAAAAGATTCGAGAAAAAGTTGTCAGCGATAAATAAAAGGTTGTATTGAGTGATAATAAATTGTCTGTAAAGATTTGAGATAAAAGTGTATAGATTTTAGAGAACATTTCTACAGAGATTTCAGAGGAAAATTGTGTACTTGGAGAGATAAAAGAAGGGTTGCATTGTGTTTATAGGGGAAGGTTGTATTGAGACTTGAGAGATAAAATTAGTTATAAAGTTTCGAGATTGTATAAAGATTTGAGAGAAGTGTAGAGAAAGTTCTACTTATCTGAGGGATACATATTTTCTAAGAGATTTGAGAGAACATTTGTGTAGAGATAAGAAAAGTTGTCAATGTCAACAAAGATTTGAAAGTTTGTAATGGAGCACGAATGAAGACAGCTTACAAACCCGTTCGCAGGTAAATTGAAAATAATCCTTTATAACTCTATAGCCTAGTGAACTATTTTTAAGTCTTGGATATCCCATTATCCCACTTATGGCGGGGTTCACAAAGTTTAAACTCCGTTTAATTTAATCTCTTGGATCTAGCAATTTGATTGACTGAAATTTTTTGAATCAACTAATGAGATTGCTTAATGCAAAAGTCAAACTGAGTTTAAACTGACATTGTGACCCCGGCTATTACTCCCACTAGCCTAAAATATAGTGGATAGATAAAATATTATTAGATATCCCACTAGAGGAAAAAAGTGGGTATTAGTTTACACTAATTTACTTTATACTTTACACTAGTATCTATGAAGCCTGGGTTCAAGTACCGATGACGACTGAAAAATCACTTTGCCTGGATGCCTTTTACTCGGGGAGCAATGAACCTTATAAAAACAAGAATCTCGATGTTAACTTCTAGAACCAAATTGCCAAAATTATTGCTCTAAAAATCTAAACTAAAGAGTTTTTGCAAATTATGTACATGAAAATTTAATCATAGACCATCATCCCGATGTATGGCTGATAAAAAAAAGACTCTTCCCCTTAATCCTGCCATCAGCATTTGGCTAAAGCTAAAGCCGCTACAACAACAACAACAACAACAACAACTCTTTAACACTTGGAATACATTCTGTCTAACATATGGAATACAAAAAGAAGAAGATAAAGATAACATATGTTACAAAACAGACACAAGACACACTTGAGATCAGATGCTCTCACTTGCGTTATTTGATAACATTTGGCGTTGACTAGGAGAATTCGTTGGAAATGAGCTGCACCACGTGGCTAACATGTGACTAACACGCGACGCCAAACACATGGTGTAAAAACATATGTTTCGTACATGTTGTAAAACACATATTTCGTACTCTTTTTAAATGCATGTTTTGCAATAGGTAATGTTTCTTACATGTTATAAAAAAATATGTTAAGATATAGGTATTTGTTTCTTATAATTTTTGCGAACACACATGTTTCATATGTGTTATAAAACATTTGTTATAATCTCTTTGTTTCTTACATATTGTGAGACATGTTTCTAACATGTTGTAAATAAACATATATTCCTTGCGCTTTGTAAAACATACATGTTGCTTACGTGTCACAACACATGTGTTTCTGACATGGTTACGAAACATATGTTTTCACCATGTGGTGTTTCATACTGTTTTACACGTACTCGTTGGTACCTGGACTGTTGAGCGGCTCGTGCGTCTGTAACATACGAAAACATAAATTGATATGGAATAAATTAAATAAAACAGGTGTTACGACTTGAGATTGCACCCCTGGTTTTTCAAGCCAAAATTCAGCAGTTTTTTACCTACGAAAATTTTCATTTGTATAATTCCCCATTGCCCATTTTTACTGTACAAATTCGATATCGTTAAAAATAAAATAATAATAATAATAATAATAAAAATCAATTCCCCATAATATTGTTTCCAGGCTTTAAATTCCAGCCTGAATAGCTTGGAAGGTTAGGACCTTAATGAGATTGGTTGAATTTCGCCGAAACAACAGGGTTTTGATGTGTATATGTATACTTACGTAAGGACTGATCAACATGTCGTTCAAAAACTGTCCAATGCAAGCGGGCAAGAAAAAACGAAGAGGGATAAGCTACAAGTTGAGCAGAATGTTTTTAAAAATGGGAATTTTCTTTTAAATTGATTATGCAGTCCTGAATTCGATTCTTAAAGCACCTACAGGTCATACACCTACTAAAAAATTGGTTCTTATCTCAATCGACTTCTTTTTTCATACCCCTGTAAAGTGCACCTAGATCCCTCTTAAAGAAATGTGAAATCAGAGAAAAAGAAATGAGACACGTCCACTAATTTTTCTGATGGATATGGACCTAGTCACAAGTCACAATTCGTTAATATAAATATGTAATACAAATTGTTCACTACTGTCCCACGTGTGTTGCACACGAGTCCCTAAACACTAAGGTTAACAAACGTTGACCGTGGTACATATTTGGATAATCATTTTTTTAATAGTCGAGGAAGAAGATTTTTTTTTTTTTTTTAGTATCAATCTATCTTGAAAGAATAAGCACAATCCCTCACTATGCGATGGTTTTCTGCGGTTCAGGACGAGCCAATAAATTACATACACATGACTACTGACTAGTTGCTAGAGACCATCATCCCGATGTATGACTGATAAAAAAAGACTTTTCCCCTTAATCCTGCCATCAGCAATTGGCTAAAGCTAAAGCCGCTACAACAACTCTTTAACACTTGGAATACATTCTGACTAACATATGGAATACAAAAAGAAGAAGATAAATAAAAACTTGAAATATAATTTATTTATGACGTAGGTAGGTACTTAGTTTGAATTATTTATTAAATAAAAACTTTGGTGTGCTTTTTTTTCAACCGACAAAACTGGTGAGTTTCAGAGCTTTTTTTTCGCTTCTATAAACACGTAGATATAATAGGTTAATACCTATGTATATACCTACAGAGAGTCATCTGAATGATTAATGCAATAAAATTGTAGGTGGGTACCTACGTAGGTACTTATCTATTCTTTTGGCGAAATAAATCAACAAACCTATCACCATAATAATGAAGTGAGCTACATAGGTATCCTACCAAGCTCCTCCTCAAATGAGGAACCACAGGAATCGTAATACTAAGTTCACTGGAAACTTTAGACCGTGCTTATTTTTTATTCATGTGAAAGAAAAGAAGTAGAACAGCACAAACTCGTGAACTTTCCACTTGACGTTAAATGCATGTTTTGCAATAGGTAATGTTTCTTACATGTTATAAAAAAATATGTTAAGATATAGGTATTTGTTTCTTATAATTTTTGTGAACACACATGTTTCATATGTGTTATAAAAGTATAAAACATTATTTGTTATAATCTCTTTGTTTCTTACATATTGTGAAACATGTTTCTAACATCTTGTAAATAAACATATATTCCTTGCGCTTTACAAAACGTGTGTTTCTCACGTGTTGTAAAACATACATGTTGCTTACGTGTTGAATATTAAATAAAATAGGTAGGTACATAGATACTGATTTTCTTTAACCAAGATCAAAAAATTCCCGGAGGGACGGGCCCCGCTTGTTATTCATGTGAAAGAAAAGAAGTAGAACAGCACAAACTCGTGAACTTTCTACTTGACGACTGTAAATGTTACGTGAGATGGAACTAAAAGCTCGGGTGACATTGTACAGGAAGAATTGTTGTGTAAGGTACTTGGGTTAATACCTGTGAAAGGACAAATTAAGGTTCGTTCCCACCTGTCGTGAGTTTCATCCGACTTTTTCCCGAATGTCCTGTAAGGAATGTACTTTTAACGAGAGTGTTAACACTTCATACGACACGATTTTTTTCCCGGACACAAAATGGCCTTGTAGGCAATGTAATTTAAACAAGAGTGTTCCCACTACACACGACACGATTATTTCCCGGACGACAAGTGAATGTCCTGTAAGGAATGTACTTTTAACGAGAGTGTTAACACTTCATACGACACGATTTTTTTCCCGGACACAAAATGGCCTTGTAGGTAATGTAATTTAAACGAGAGTGTTCCCACTACAGACGACACGATTATTTCCCGGACAAGTAGGAACGGGCCGAGTTATCCTCCCCTAATTCCAGTCATGTCAAAAGCCTTACCTGATGAACTCCAGTGATAGCGGTCAAGTTGTCCCCAGTGAACTTGTTCGCCTTATAGATCGCCTTCTGTTGCCAGTCGGACCAGTACAGCCAATCCTCAAACGTACTGATTGAGAACGGATGAGACAGGGTTTGCGGTGAGTACAGGACCAGCCGCCTATTGCCGCCGTTGTAATCACACGAGGAGATTTCGTTCAACTTGGCGTCCACCCAATAGAGACGCCGCTGGACGAGGTCCAGGGTCAGACCGTTCGGCCACTTGATGTCACTGACGATGACCATGTTCCGATGAGAACCGTCCATGCCTGCCCGCTCTATCTTGGCGTTCTGACCCCAGTCTGACCAGTACATCCACCTGAGCGGAAATTAAAAGTAATTTCAATTGTTTTCAGCGTAAATTCTTGTCACAAATGTCGTTTCCTAAATCCCTACTTAATGCACTACTCTAAATTTCATGACTTGTCTTGGACTTGAACCACCAACCTCCAGAATTCCACCGTGCTAACCACTCACCACTGAGATTGGTTGAGAGACTTCTTGGAGGAGCCTTACTACTTCAGAACCTTCGGACATTGCGGGGAGATCCCCACAGAAACTTCAATTTCATACGTCTTTTCAAACTATTGAATTGAGTTTATTAATTTGGCGCTTTTCAACAGGAAAGGTTGTTAACAATATTCTCATTGGTTGACTTTGGCCCGATCTTTTTCTTCTTCCTAGTCTTTTCTTACATAATAGGGTCGGCGTACTTTGACCCGATTTTGTTTTATTTATTTATTTATTTTAATAGCACAAATATTGCACAAGGGTTGTTTTGTGTACTACAATATAATTATATTATTATGTAGATATACATATAAACATAAAGAACATGAGGGGAAAACCAAACAACACCAGTACATCAATAGAACCCCCTCGGTGAAGCTAAAACACCAACAACAACCCAACTGAAGCATCCACCAAATTTTCTTTCCTTGCATATTGCATATACAAATAGTTACAAGGCGTTCATATAAATTTTATGTGATAAGCTAGAGGAAATAGCACATTGCCACGTTGAAGGCACAAGTTCCTATCAAATCACACAAATTAAGCAACCTTGTGTATGGTTGGTTTCTGGACGGGTGACCGGGTGAGACAACCACGTACTAAGGTCGGTCAGACATTAGAGGATCTTTTTTTCTCTCTAAATATTGTCAAAGAGACTTCTATTTGTTAATACAATCTAATTTAGGTATCTTACAAACTAATAAGCTTTTTTTTATTTTAATCTTACACCTATAAGTAGGACTGAAGCATCAATTCCAAACATATGATTGGCCCAAACCCAAATTAACCTTAGTCTGACTTAAGAGCAACAATTTTTGTTAATAAACGGGTAGGTATTAGGTAGAAAATAGCTACTTACCAGACCTGACAGAAGGAGTATGATGGTACAGACTAGGATGACCACAAACGCCACCATACCTCCTTCCTCTGGTTCCACAGTAGGTATAATGTGGTTGTTCATGGATTGATCATCTGCCGAAATCAAACCAAAACATAACAGTGTCAATTTTATCTAGCTTTTAAATCGAGTCAGAGTAAAGAAACGAAGAATAAGAAGAAGGGAAGCACAACGAAAAGTAGGAGGAGGAGAAAAGAAGAAAGAAGAGGAAAAGTCAAGAAAAAAATTCTGCATTAGGTGTGGTTTCCCTTCGGGAAATGGTTATATCCGAAAAAGGTTCCGTTTTGGAAACGACTCTTTAGTTCTTAGAATTTTTCCATGAAACAAATAGCAAAATTTTATTTTACACAGAGGCACCTCTTTCAGATAATTATTTAAAACGGTTCCGTTTTGAAAACGACTCTTTAGTTCTTGAAATTTTTCCATGAAATAAATAGCAAAATTTCACTCAGAGCTCAGAGGCACCCCTTTCAGATAACCATTTAAAATACAGGACAGCCAATGTGGTCGCTCTATCACCCCAAAAGAGGGGAAATAGGGAAGGAAAAATACGGCTACTCTTGAGAATGTTGAGATCGGTGTTTCTGATGACCAACAACCACAACCTATAGAACTTACCCATCTATCGGGTTGAGGGCAAGGGACCGCGGTTCATCCAAATAGGACCGCACCAGGACCTTCCTCATGGTACCCTCAAAGTTAGCCAGCTCTATCGTGTTCTTGTGTGCGTCTGTCCAGTAGATATGCGAGTAGATCCAGTCTACTGCCAGACCGTCTGCTATCGTCTTGTCTTCTTCAATAACCACGGTGCGTTCCGAGCCTTCGTCTATAGGCGCCCTGGAAATGAGATATATTAAGTTTTTTCGGTTAGGCGCTTTAGCTAGTTAAAACATGTGGTTTGCTCCGAGATATTTATTATTAAGTTAATTCAGTGAAAAGTTGTGTTTTCCTTTCGACATTCCCCGTTTCTAAAGCTCGTTCCCCTCTTTTGGTGTGATAGCGCCTAAATTATAGGAAAGCCAATATGTCGTGCCAAGATTGCTATCGTCTTGTCTTCTTCAATAACCACGGTGCGTTCCGAGCCTTCGTCTATAGGCGCCCTGGAAATGAGATATATTAAGTTTTTTTCGGTTAGGCGCTTTAACTAGTTAAAACATGTGGTTTGCTCCGAGATATATTACGTTAATTCAGTGAAAAGTTGTGTTTTCCGTTCGACATTCCCCGTTTTTAAAGCTCGTTCCCCTCTTTTGGTGTGATAGCGCCTAAATTATAGGAAAGCCAATATGGCGTTCCAAGATCGGAATTGGTTCCGTCTTCGAAAGGATAATACAACTAAAGTAATTTCTTAAATATCCACAAACCGATCAGTGAAAGTCGAATATTACTAATGTTCTTAGGACGGTTGCCACGGAACCTTCTGGGAGGAGCCATCCGATTCTGAAACTTTGAAGGAGGAGTACCAAGAACATTCCATGTAAGACCGTCTGACAGGCCCATTTCTGAAGCTTTTCCGGCCACACATTAGGTCTGAGCGTGAGTGGGTCGCATTAGGTATCCACAAGGGCTACCCATTTGTTTATCACCAATCAACCCTACACACTCAATAAAGAGATGCTCTATTAATCTGTTAGTATTAATAATAGAACAACTTGTTCTAAGCTGACAGTCTAAATAGAGCACTACTTATACTTGTACTTATACTTATACTTGTACTTATACTTATACTCACTTGTAAATCTTCTTCTCCGATATGTCACTCCAGAATATCATGCCCGTTCGGAACACAAAGTCAATGGCAGTCGCTGACTTGGTGCTGTTCACTATGACGAGTACAAATTTTTGTCGATGGTGGGATTCGAACCCGGGACCTTCTGCATGGCAAGCAAGCGCGTTACCACTGGACTAACCGTGCCATTTCTGAAGCTTTTCCTGCCACACATTAGGTCTGAGCGTGAGTGGGTCACATTAGGTATCCATAAGGGCTACCCATTTGTTTATCACCAATCAACCCTACACACTCAATAAAGGGGTGAGCTATTAAACTGTTAGTATAAATAATAGAACAACTTCTAATCTGACAGTCTAAATAAAGCACTAGGTACTTATACTTATACTTATACTCACTTGTAAATCTTCTTCTCCGAAATGTCACTCCAGAATATCATGCCCGTTCGGAACACAAAGTCAATGGCAGTCGCTGACTTGGTGCTGTTCACTATAGCCGTCATTTCGTGATGGTCCAGCGAGATCTTCCTGATGTCATGCTTCCTGGCAAACAGGAGTGAGGCGTGACCCTCAGCAGCTTTGCATTGGGTAGGATGATGTGGGTCCTTGATATAACCAGCCACACATTCACACTTGAAGCCGCCCTTCTCGTTCAGACAGATCTGAGAGCAGGACCCGGGCGTTTCACACTCGTCAATGTCTGGAATAGAATGGAATATGAATATAATAGATTAGAATATGAATAGAATACATTATAAATAGAATGGTATAGAATACAAACATAAGAATAGAATGAAATGGAATAGAATATAATTCTAACCTTAGTCTGATATGGTTCCCTCTTTGTCGTTACAATCTCAATTCATTTGGATGTAATATGTATTGAGGTTCAGACAAGGGGTAATTCATCCTTATTTCTTTGATAGCAAAATCATTATACACCTCTAAAATATTAAATTTAACTCTCACGATCAGTTATTTTACCCATAGACATTTACTCGTTGTACCTACCCATAGACATTTACTCGTTATACCCATCCATAGACATTTATTTACCCATTAGACATTTTACCACTTTGTTCTTTTTTGTGAACATTGGACATACCCATCGTTTGATCCAGAAATGTTACTTACCAATACACGTATGTCTATTGGATGACAACTTGTATCCTTCGTTACACTCGCACATATATCCGACAGGGAGGTCTACACATTTGTGCAGACACCCTCCATTGTCCTTGGCACACTCATCCACTCCGCACTTGGTAGGGTCTTCATCTTGCATGAGAGGGCAGTCGGGATGTTTGTCACACACTTTGGACAGGGGGAGACAAATGTTGTTCAGACCTCCGCAGTCGAAATGTGTACGCAGGTCACATATGAGCAGTAAAATGTAAACACACGCGTTGACTCCACATTACGAAAATGGTGTTTTCGGTTTGAAAAAATCACTAGTCGGTTTAAAAAAATCTTTAACTAGGTATGACCAATACTTGGTACTCAGGTAGTAAAAATAAGGTCCCTGATTTAACAAGACAGAAAAACAAAACTTACCTTCTTTGAAATACCCAAGGTAAGTAAATAGGTACCTAGAGTATTCTTTCACCTTAATTAGGTTTTAAGAAGGGACCTGCCTACTTTATGGACCATTTCTAAAATGTAGGTTTTCTTTCTTTTTTTTTTTTTTTTCAAAATAAAACACTTGAAATCCATGCACAGTGATGCACGACGCACACTTGCACAATCCACAGACCCACAAACAATTAGAAAAAAATACCTATGACGTAAACCTTTAAAAAACTTGCATAACCATACCTAGTAAAAATAATATTAATAATAATAAAATTTCGTAAAGTAAAATGTAGTAAATTTGGTCTCCGGAATGCAACAACCCATGTCACCTCAAAATGCAGAAGGATAAAAAGTGCAGCAAAATACATACCTACTTATTTTATTGGTGTTGTCTAACATTAATGACAGCATGTAGTCATGTAGCTCTCAATGTCCTTTATAAAAGACAATATCCTAGTTAGCTTGGAAGGTAGCACGTCTGCCTTGTAAGCGCTAGGTCGCGGGTTCGATTCCCACTCAGAGTGAACTTTATCCTAAAGTCCTAAACAGATAAGATTCGTTCTTCCTGAACACAGCAGGAATCCAGGAATACATTCACCGTTCTTACATTGGAACTGATCTGCCCGACATGTCTTGTTCTTGCAGCTCCTCTCGTCACTGGAAACAAAGGAAACGATTTAGCAGACCATCATTTGACTATTAATAGTTGCGGTTATGTCATTTCGACGTTCAAATATTTATCAAATGCGAAGTGTTTTCAATCGCCAGTCCAATTAGATAACACGATCACCAGCCTGCTTAGCTTGGAAGGTAGTGTGCCTGCTAGGTCGCGGGTTCGATTACCGCTCCGGCCGGATTTTATCCTGAACGGATTGTTCTCAAAACGGCTAACTCTCTCCTATCCTGTTACAATACTATCTTCGATTTCGGGACGATAACACACCCGTTGTTCCCTCTTTTTGTTCATGTAACTATTTCCGCTACAACTTGCCAGGGCCGTAAGTATTTAGTGGAAGGAACCAAGGGTCCCGGCTGCAACTTGCCCATCTTACCTGCCGTCCGAACAATCTTCATGGCCATCGCAAACCCAGGAGGAATGAATGCAACTGCCCCCTCTATCCTGACACTGGAATTCATTGGCGTTGCATTTGGACAGGTTGAGTCCTTTTCTACAGTGCTGTGGAAGGAAAAGACAGGAATTGGATTACAAGGGGTGACTAGATGACTAGCATAGTTAGGTGGTTTAGGTATTGATATCACGAGATGACCACCCCAAACGCTTGTAAGAATGGGACATGTCCTCGATAATCTAACGCTGGGTTCTACAAATTTCTGAACCCCGGATTCTGTCTTAGTTCCAAAAGGACTCGTCAATTTTCAGACCCACAGTGCTAGTGTGCCATCCACTTTGTGTAGTATATGTAGAAGTAGAACGTACAACTCGTGAATTCATGAACGCACAATTCGCTAGAATAAGTCAAACTGTCAAACCAAGTTCGCTTCAGACCTCAGCCTAAATAAATAAGTCCTATACTATAGCCTCTATTGGGGAGGTAGAAATTACCATTCTATTCTATTTCATGTATTCTATTCTATTCTACTCACCGCCTCGTCTGACTTATCCAGACAATCATACTCTCCATCACACACCCACTTGTCCGGTATACAAGCAGTTAGATTCTGACACGTGAATTGCCCAGCAGTACATTTCACCGGCTGACAGGATTTCTCGTCTGAGCCATCTTTACAATCGTCGTCCCCATCACATAGCCAAATCCGCTGAATACAGTTGCCATTGGCGCAGGTGAATTCGTCCGACCGACAGGTTTCGTCTGGAAAGAAGAACAAGAATGGGTTGAAGCGGATTTTTTTTTTTTTTATATATATATATACACAACATATTTTCATATAATCACTGTAAAATTTTTTACAGCTTTCTTCTACTACAATATTTTTGTGAATAAAATGAAAAGTCTGAAATTTTGAGGTAGGCGTGCTCCGATCATTTTGAACAGGAGTGTCCCTATGACCCAAATGCACCAGGAAAATGAAAAAGTCCATAGTTTTACCAACTTCTGAAAATTCAATACTTTATGCTATAATACCTTAATTTTCGATAAATAAAAAATAATAATAATGAAATGAAAGAAATTCAAACAAAATAAAAGAATGAAATGATCCGTCAATTCCCGACATTTGGTACCACATTCCATAAAACCTCAATACAGGATGGTGCCCACCACATTTCCCAATCTCCTCATACACCGTGCCCCCTCCCTAATACAGGGTGAATCATGCCTCCCACTGTGGTGGCACTTACGACATTTCTTTTCGTCGACCCCATCCGGGCAATCGTTTTGGCCATCGCATACCCAGGTGGAGGGTATGCACATACCCCCTGTACAGCGAAACATGGTCGAGTTTCTACACGGCTTACTGCCTGTGGAAAACGCGATAGGGGAGGGTATGCACATACCCCCTGTACAGCGAAACATGGTCGAGTTTCTACACGGCTTACTGCCTGTGGAAAACGCGATAGGGTAATTATAATTATTCAGAAGCCACGACAATGTGAAAGAAAGCTCCTTTTTGTGTTTAACCTAACGCTATAATAACACTGGTCACTGTTCATTTGTGATGATAGCTCCTTTTTGTAGCAATTTTACATTGACGTGACTTCTGAACAAGTATTAGGTACCGTGAGCACGTTGATTTCTTACATAATTATTTTAATTTCTGTACTGAACTAAGTATTGGCAGGTCAGGTGCATTGATACACGGCTCAACATTATTGCTAGATAAAGAGTCAACCTGACTAGAATACTAGATAATGATGAGCTACATGTCTATTTGATGATAACAATGCTGATTTGCTGACAGTATACTAGAAGTTGATTCTATTTTTGAAACCTTTACAACCTTTGTTATCGCCTATACTGATAAGATAACCTACAACTTGTGTGTACGTGTACTTGACTTCGGTGAGTGAGGAATTCAAATGATTTTACACTTGGGTGTAACAAAGCTTTTAACAAATAAATTAATATAATTCTTTGAAGTTCTGCAAAATATATCTGCCTTTTTGGTTCTCCTTATCAAGTTGACCCACAGATCTTATACCTATATAATGACTGCTGAAACCCTCCAAGAGATATACACAACACTTCTGCCAATTTGGTCTTTCGATTTCGAGAGAAATTTCCGCAAATTCCACTCGATTTTTTTTCTATTCTAAAATCATTGTGGTAAAATCATTTTAAAACCTACAAAACTATGAAATATGCAGTACATATTACCTACATAGGTACGTGTTTTCAGCTAACAAAAAAGTTTCCACAAGCTTCATTCCTACCATTTGTCGTCAAAGGTAGTTACGTAGGTGATGTAACTACAGGGACCTACCTATAAATAAATACAGGTCAAAAAGTTAAAACTCCCCGAAGGCTGACGCAAAAGGGCCGACCATTTCTGATACGAAATAATGGGCATTGGAAAAATATACAGGTAGGTACCTTATAACTTTTAACCTTGCAGACCTTTGTCACATTAAAAATAATAATAATAAATCTGATCTCGAAATTTGTCGCGACGACCTATGAACTCAAAGCGAGAAAGTTTTAGATAACACTTCAGTCGTTATTTTAATTCAACACTACAAAGTCCGTAAGGTCATTCGCGCCGATAAAATCCTATCACCCCCATGAATTCCATGTTATTTAAAAGCCTAAACGGAATTAACATATAAATAGATAAAAATATCAATTAAACCTTTATCTTTTGTCTAAACAAATATACTACACAGGAATCAAAGAAACCTACAAAGAAAGAACAAGTTTTCCACATTTCCAAATCTGAGATGGACTTCAAAAGCACCAGAATTTAGCACCCCAGGATTTTGCCAACTTGAAAAATTCTGCTTTTATTTATTTTTACCGTCTCAAACACAAATTTATTGAAACTGTAAAGTTGTAAACATTTATTTGTTAGCTATTCGTCTGATTTTATATTGAAGAAATCAAATGCAAAATAATTAAAATAAATTAATATTTAAAGTTTAGGAATGAACTAATTATGTTACACAAGATATACGTATAATTTTTGGCACACTAGTCTCTGCTTGGATTAAATAATAAAAAGTAAGAAAGGTTTTATTTTCTTTCATGTGCATTACTGTGCCAAATCTAGGTAGATGCGAAAGTGTTGTTGATGCGACTTTAAGAACTCTCTGGTTAGGGGACGTTAAACAGGAGCAGAACAGCTAATCCTAACTCCTAACCAGCCAAGCTAGCTGACAGCTTTTTCAAATAATTCAACTCTACAATTTTTAGTAGGTACTATCATTTTTCGTTTTTCGATTGCAAATATTTCAACGGGTTACTTTCTGGTGTTCTCGTGTTGACCCAGCACCTAAATGGGAAGTATTGTGTCTTCTCGCCCATCTGATGAGAGGCATACTACGACACAGACCACATGCCTCTAAGGTAGCAGTTGTTTCATTGCTACGAAATAAAAACGGCGGTGAAACACTCATCTTTTAAAAATTTTAAAGCAAATGTTTCTGATGAAAATATCCCTGGTACCTAAGAGCAACTCTACTCACATTGTTCATTTCCGACGTCTTCCGACTCTTCTGCTGTCGTCGACGGCGACGTCCTATTGACGTCGTGACTGTTAGGATTCGCCGTCGGCACATGTATCGTGCCCGTGCTAACGGTTGTTGTACTTTTGTCAGTGGCATGACTTGATTTATTGCCTGAATGGGGGAGGGGGCAGAAATTATAAAAAAATGAAAAAATTAACAACATGCAAAATGATAAAAATCAACATGAAAAATAAAATGAAAAAAAATGAAGGGATACAAAATTATAATAAATGTAGGAATAAATAAAATCAAAATTATAATTAAAGTATTCTACTTGTGTGGATGTTGTCGGAAGAGCCTCTTCAAATTTTCTCCTATCCTGTCTTC
Organism: Diaphorina citri; assembly: GCF_000475195.1. Classification (NCBI taxonomy): domain Eukaryota; kingdom Metazoa; phylum Arthropoda; class Insecta; order Hemiptera; family Psyllidae; genus Diaphorina; species Diaphorina citri. The sequence continues at coordinate 63,710 of NW_007377956.1, read as the reverse complement.
CTTCTCTCTTCGATTTGGGGACGACAAGACCATAGCAGTTACAGTTCCCTCTGTCAAACCTCTTTAAAAAAATATATATATAAATTAAAAAATAATAAAAATTCATAATATTATAATACCTATTTGATTAATCTCGTAAATAGAGTAGGTAGACAAGACAGAGGTGAAGAGGGGGATAAATAAAATAATAACATGCATAGAAATAATTAAAGTAAAAAAAAAAAAACGATTAATATAAAATTCTTACCGGCCTCAGCGCACATGAGTAGGTCAGGTAGAAGCTTGAGACCCTCAGGGCAGGCGCAAGATATTTTGGGCGAATGTGCGTTAATTTGGGGCGCCGGTAAACATAGATGAGAACAGTGGCCATTAACTGCGGCACAGTGGTTGACACCGTCTGGCTGTCGGTAGGGGTGATAGACGTGAAGTACCATGGGGTTTTCCAGCTGTGGAGGATGGAGGCCAGAAGGTGAGGGTTACCATCAGAGTTATGTAAATGGATTCAATTTTCAATGGCTTTTTCATTCACACTTGAAGCCGCCCTTCTCGTTCAGACAGATCTGAGAGCAGGACCCGGGCGTTTCACACTCGTCAATGTCTGGAATAGAATAGAATATGAATAGAATAGATTAGAATATGAATAGAATACATTATAAATAGAATGGTATAGAATACATAAGAATAGAATGAAATGGAATAGAATAGAATTCTAACCTTAGTCTACTATGGTTCCCTCTTTGTCGTCACAATCTCAATTCATTTGGATGTAATTCATTCTTATTTCTTTGATAGCAAAATCATTATACACCTCTAAAATATTAAATTTAACTCTCACTATCAGTTATTTTACCCATAGACATTAAATTTACTCGTTGTACCTACCTATAGACATTTACTCGTTATACCCATCCATAGACATTTATTTACCCATTAGCCTGATTAGACATTTTACCACTTTGTTCTTTTTTGTGAACCTTGGACCTCCCCATCGTTTGATCCGTGACCCCCCCCCCCCTCCTTTCCTTCAGGGGCTTAAGGCCCGGGAATTTTTGTCCCCGTGCGTAGGTATAGGATTTTTTTTTGACATTTTCATCTCAAATTTTTTTAAACTAAGTATCTAGGTAAACAAAATATTGAAAACCGAAAACCCCCTTTTTTTTGCAATTTTCATCCCTGTACAAAACTCTTTGCAATTTTATGCAAAATTTGTTGCCAATATAAAGAGCCCTTGGCCTTGGTGGTATATTGTTCATCTTGAGTTAGAGTGAGAGTGAGAGAAAGAAAGAAAGAGAGAGAGAGAAAGAACTCAGAGAGAGGGGGAGAGACAGAGAGGGAGAGAGAAAGAGAGGGAGAGAGGACAGAAAGAGAGCGAGAGGGAGAGAAAGAGAGGACAGAAAGAGAGCGAGAGAGAGCGGGAGAGAAAGAGAGAGAGAGAGAGAGAAAAAGAAGGAGAGGGAGAGATACAAAAAGATACCTTCTCTTTTATCTGCCAACACCATTGGGCGAAAGCTAAAGCCGCTACAACAACAACAACAACAACAACAACAACAACAACAGAGGAAGAGGGAGAGAGAGATAGAGAGAGAGAGAGGGAGAGATAGAGAAAGAGAGAGAGAGAGAGAGAGAGAGAGAGAGAGAGAGAGAGAGAGAAAGAGAGCGAGCGAGAGAGGGAACAGATTTCAAATGTAATTAAAAAAGTTGGGTGGATATGTGATAGGTGGGGGGTAGATATGCGGTAAAGGGGGGGGGGGTCTTCAGGTTGGAACTTAGAACTCAATGTCACCCTTTATCAAACTTGGAAAACTTAACAAGATATATTGTGTATTGGCGTGAAAGGTTGAGCTGAGAATGGAGGGGAGGAAGAGGGGGTAAGAACTGGAGAGAGGGAGGGGTAAGGAGGAGATAGGGAGGGGTACATTACATTGAAATCTTTTCTGACGAAATTCCTGTGTGCGGAGTCCAGTATGTAGGACTATTACACCCAGATGGAGAGGTAAGGAGGAGGAGGAGAGAGAGAGAGAGAGAGAGAGAGAGAGGGTAGAAGGGTGAAGGAGAGAGAGGGTAGAAGGGTGAAGGAGAGAGAGGGTAGAAGGGAGAAGGAGAGAGGGGGTAAGTGGAGGAACAGGAGAGAGGGAGGGTAGAAGGGAGGAGAGAGGGAGGAGGGAAAGGAGAGGATCGAGGACAAGTTAGTGTAGAGAAGGTAGAACAAAATAGAATAACGCTTGTTTATCTTGCCCGAATAGGACTGGAAAGTCCCTTTACCCCAGCAGTCTAAACAAGGTCTCGTACCTGTATTAATGGGATAGTGATGTCCCTTTTTTGGGCTGAAGCGAGGGCGGGGGAGGAAAGATATGAAGAAGGGGAGAAGAGAAAGAAAAGGAGGGGAAGGAAAGGTATCTCTACATTTTTTTTTTTACCTACATAGGTACATAGATTTTTTCCAGACATTTATTTTTCATTATGTACCTACATTAGGTAACTACCTACCAAGGTAAATCCCCTAGGATAGGAAACTTTTCCTGGTAAAACTTTTAAGCTACGCGTTCTTATACCTCTAGGTAGGTATGCTACTTTTTATTGTGCTAATAGGTATGTACATATGAGCCTGTGCCTTGTAATTTTTTACAGTAAAAAATTCAATTAGAGGAAACAATAATATAAAAAAAAACATTAGTTTTTTTTCTTATTTTCACACTTTTTAATTTGTACTTGTTAGGAATACCTACGTTTTAGAGAGAGGGTGGGAAAAAATTTCGTCCGAGTTTTATGAATTAGCATTTTTATTAAAATTTATTCCGACGTTTCTTTTGCAAATAATACTAATTTTTAAAAATGAAAAATGGAAGCAAGGACCTAGGTAGGTAAGTAATACGATTTTTCCCTCGACGTTTGTGTATTTTATAATCTCTCTTTTTTCCCCTCAGAGAACGTATTAATTTCCCTGGCATTTATTTTTACCACAGTGAAGAAAGCTGACCAGAATTTCTAATGGTGTTAACAGACAGAACTCCGGGGTCCGTAATGTTATTATGTGTAATATTTGTGTCACTAGTCGTACACGGAATACTGAGAGAGTTCCAGACAAGACGGCGACTCTGCAGAAAATTTAGAGGATTTCAGAAACGAATGAAGAGATTTCAAGAAAATTCAAACGAAAGAGGTTGTAATAAAATCGAGAAAGGCACGAGCATTGTAGATATTTGAAGATATGGATAAATATAGGGTAAGGAAAGTACAGTGGAGATTTCAACATGGATTTCTAGAAGTAGAAGATATTCAATATTTCCAGAAAGTTTACAAAACAACAAACTCTCAGAGCTCAAAACTCTAAACTGCCAAGTTCAGCCATATTGAATATTCCGATATACCTACCTCGCTAGAACCCGGATTTTAGCAACGAAAAATGTGATTTTTTTCTTCGTATAATATGCTTAGTTCGAAGCAAAAAAAAAGAACTTTCCAAAGCAGAAAGTTTTTCCCATTTTTCCACCGGTAAGAAGATTTACCATACATATATCACATTAGCATTCCCAAACAAGAGTTCGGTTCAAATTACTTTCCCTCCCCTCACCCCCTCCCCTCCCAATATTTCCCACAGAGTATGACGACTTTTGGTACTTAGACCGAAAAACTTTCTTCCACACCGTCACCCCCTCTTCGTGAGATAAAAACTTGGAATTTTGACACGAATTTCTTTTCGAACATTGATTTTATAATTTGGAAAAAGGGAAACGTCTCGAAAGACGGGAAGGAAAAAAGTTATCCCATTAAATTTCGCCGGGGAAGACTCGTAAAAATGAGACTTGGGAACGTCGAGAGGAATTCGGGATGAGACTCGGAAGACTAGAGATGAATCTGGAATACTAAATCAAGAGTATCAGCATGGTAAACAGTTTTCTGGGAGAACAGAGAAGATGCAATGCTGAGGAAAGTATCTACTTAGGTATCTTGAAGTACCTATCTTGCACAACTTACACACGTAAATGACTTGGTTACTTGGTATTGGTACAAACAACCCACATAACTAGGCGTTATCCCATTAAATTTCGCCGGGGAAGACTCGTAAAAATGAGACTTGGGAACGTCGAGAGGAATTCGGGATGAGACTCGGAAGACTAGGGATGAATCTGGAATACTAAATCAAGAGTATTACATGCATCAGCATGGTAAACAGCTTTCTGGGAGAACAGAGAAGATGCAATGCTGAGGAAAGTATCTACTTAGGTATCTTGAAGTATCTTGCATAACTTACACACGTAAATGACTTGGTTACTTGGTATTGGTACAAACAACCCAACACATAACTAGGTACACAACATAACAAAGTAACAATCTAACTCCCGAGTTACATCCAGTGTACGTATAACTCAATGTCCAAAGGAGGGTTGATGGTTTTGCGCAAGCGCAGATACCTACATGAATAATGTTCAACACCAGAATAATCAGGTGACTGTTTGTAGTTTGTAGACCTGAGCAGAAAAGGGATGTAAATTGACTAAATAAAGAATAATTAATAATGGAATTTTAAAAATAATAGGTATAATAAACTGAATAAATAATAATATGTAGTAAAATAATAGAAAGTAAAAAAATGGAATTTTAAATTTTAATATTTTTAGTCCAGTCTCAAGATTTATTATTTAATTTAATAGATATTCTTAGTCCAGTAACTTACTGCACATTTCGGGGTCCTCATCGGATTTGTCACTACAGTCAAACTCGCCATCACACTGCCAATGGTTGGGAATACAGCGGTTGTTTCCACACCTGAACTCCGACGCCTGACAGGTTCGATTCTCTGAAATCACAAGAAAATCAAAAGGACAAGTGAAAATCAAAAGGATAAGTTAAACAATCAAGGATAAGTTAAACAATCAAGGATATGTTAAACAATCAAGCCTTTTCTTTTTCTCTTCTTCTTGCCATTCTACTGTGTGATATAGGTATGTCTTCAAGGAAAAGTAATTTCTTACAAAACAATAAAATTGCGAACGACCTACTATTTCTTTTTTGTTTTTTTTTTTTTTTTTTTTTTTTTTTTTTTTTTTTTTCTGTGACGCGAGGTCCTGATTTCCTTCTCTCTTTGATTCCGAGACCATAAGACCTCAGTTTATATGTTTTTATACCTAGAATTCCATCTATCAAACTTAAAAAAAAATCTGTAAAGGACACTGGCGGCTCAGTGACTACATAACTGCAAGCTAAGGTGCGGCTTACTGCAAGATTTCTCGTCCGACCCATCCGAACAGTCTGGGTTGTCGTCACACATCCATGTTAGCGGCACACACTCGCCTGGTGAACTGCGGCACGTAAACTCCTCCTGGCCGCAAATCCGCTTCTCTGAAACAGAATACACATGCGGCGTTCCTCAAACCCGGCAAAAATGACATGCGGAATTCGGATCATGGTTGTCAAACCCTTGGTTACATGCTTTTATTTAACTTGAGATCTCTGTTTAAGTGTACGAGTTAAATCTTGAAATTACTTCAAAATTTGGTACCACATGCCATAAAACCTCAATACAGGATGGTCCCCACCACATTTCCCAATCTCCTCATACACCGTGCCCCCTCCCTAATACAGGAAGCGCAGATACCTACATGAATAATGTTCAACACCAGAATAATCAGGTGACTGTTTGTAGTTTGTAGACCTGAGCAGAAAAGGGATGTTTTTGTATTGCACATTGCATACTTAAATAGTAAAACGGCGTTCATACAATCCTACTACATCCCATAATTAACTTTACTACAGTTGAGGAATAAAAATAAATTGACTAAATCACAATATTTTTGTGAATAAAATGAAAAGTCTGAAATTTTGAGGTAGGCGTGCTCCGATCATTTTGAACAGGAGTGTCCCTATGACCCAAATGCACCAGGAAAATGAAAAAGTCCATAGTTTTACCAACTTCTGAAAATTCAATACTTTATGCTATAATACCTTAATTTTCGATAAATAAAAAATAATAATAATGAAATGAAAGAAATTCAAACAAAATAAAAGAATGAAATGATCCGTCAATTCCCGACATTTGGTACCACATTCCATAAAACCTCAATACAGGATGGTGCCCACCACATTTCCCAATCTCCTCATACACCGTGCCCCCTCCCTAATACAGGGTGAATCATGCCTCCCACTGTGGTGGCACTTACGACATTTCTTTTCGTCGACCCCATCCGGGCAATCGTTTTGGCCATCGCATACCCAGGTGGAGGGTATGCACATACCCCCTGTACAGCGAAACATGGTCGAGTTTCTACACGGCTTACTGCCTGTGGAAAACGCGATAGGGTAATTATAATTATTCAGAAGCCACGACAATGTGAAAGAAAGCTCCTTTTTGTGTTTAACCTAACGCTATAATAACACTGGTCACTGTTCATTTGTGATGATAGCTCCTTTTTGTAGCAATTTTACATTGACGTGACTTCTGAACAAGTATTAGGTACCGTGAGCACGTTGATTTCTTACATAATTATTTTAATTTCTGTACTGAACTAAGTATTGGCAGGTCAGGTGCATTGATACACGGCTCAACATTATTGCTAGATAAAGAGTCAACCTGACTAGAATACTAGATAATGATGAGCTACATGTCTATTTGATGATAACAATGCTGATTTGCTGACAGTACTAGAAGTTGATTCTATTTTTGAAACCTTTACAACCTTTGTTATCGCCTATACTGATAAGATAACCTGTAACTTGTGTGTACATGTACCTGACTTTGGTGAGTTAGGAATTCAAATGATTTTACACTTGGGTGTAACAAATTCGAGACAATTTTAACTTTTATTTCTGTAGGTACTTCTTTCACCCTAGTTAGGGCTGATTGAGAGGCTGACGAAAAGCACTGACCCCGTCTGAATTCGGGAACAGGCGAAGAAGAAGATTCCTTTACTCCTTTGATGAGTAGTAAAGACATGGACCGAGAGTTACCAGCAAGAGTAGGTAACCTACCTATTGAAGGAATGGTTGAAGGCAAAAACACAAGAGGAACACCACTACTGGACTACATCAAACAAGTAGGTAATGGAGGATATGAACGTCACAAACTAATTTGACCTCAAAAGGAAGGCAGAAGACATGGAAACATGGCGTACTGCAGCAAAACAGGCTCTCATGGCTGTTAACCTAACGATAAATCGGCTGTTTTATAACAATTTGGAATTTTATAACGATAAATCTAGTGGAATCAGTCGATGGTTTTGTGCCCGTGGATTTATTGGCTGAGGAAACCAAGCGGAAGAGGTATCTGTTTGTTTCCAGGGTATTTCCAATTTTCCTCGGGTAGTTTTCAATTTTCTTGGATTGCCAGAGAAGAAAGAGACAAATAACAGGGGCGGCTCAAGAAAATACAATGAAATTAAGTAAATAAAATAATATAAAATAAAATCTGCAGGGGAAAACATATCTTTTCGCGGGCTTTCCAACGATATATAATACTAAAAAAAGTCGATTTTACCACTTAGTCCACTCTGCTTCTTGGTGCCTCAAATAAAATCTGCAGGGGAAAACATAAATGTGACAGTGTTAACCCTTTGGTGACCGGTTAAAGGGTTGATAAACAATCCGAGTCCGAAGTCTGAAACAATATTCTCCTCTGAAACAAAAGGAAGACGAAGCGAAGGTCAAAAACACTTTCAAACTCTATGAATCCCTCCGAAACAAAGAATACATACGAGTACTTGAAGATATAAACAATTATTTTGACTGATTATAATCAGTCAAATTGTATTTTAGTTTCGGAAACGGAACCGAATCCGATGGCGCCATCTTGGATTCCCTATAATTATGTTTTAGTACAGGCGATATCACAACAAAAGAAGGAAAACGAGCATCTTAAGAAAGGAAATTCCGAAAGGAAAATAAGACTTAACTGATCTTTCCGAAGATATATCAAATCTTCTTCAATCTTTGTGGTAAAGCAGAGCTTTTTCACAACTTTTGTGGATATCACAGCAATACGAAGTGCCTCCTTTGCAATCAATTTCCATATTTCAATGATCTTTTTACACTTTTTTTCCAATCTTTCTTTTTCCTAAGATATGCATAAGGGAATGTTGCCACAAAGCCAAGAGCCACAAAATGGAAAAATGGAGAGAAAAAGGTGAATAAAATATTCACATGGCAATCCATTGAATACCGGAGAACACATACGACGAATCCCAAAACCCTTTGTCTGGGATGGGGAAAAAAAGCGAAACTATATTTCAACCTGAAACTGGTACTGCATACCTACCAGCAAATACAAATGTGGAAAAGAACGAGGAGGGAGACGAAAGAGTAGTAGAAGAGGAAGAAGAGCAGGAGGAGAAGAAGAAGTAGGAGAAGAGGAGAATGAGAAAAGAAGAAGGACAGGAAGAGGAAAAATAAGAAAAAAAGAGAAGAAGGAAGAGAGGAGAAGAAGGGGTATGGAAGAAGGAGAAGAAATATAGAAGAAGAAGATGAAGAAGGCGAAGCAGAAACAGGAAACAAGAAGAACAAGAAAAGAAGTTCACTATTAAAAAGAAGATATATCCCTACTAACAAAGTTAGGAAAGAAATGAAAGGAAAGAGAACGATAAATAAATGGGTAATGTATAATAATAGGTAAAAAAAAGGTGTTATCAAGGACTTTAGGTAGGTACCTACAAGGAGAAAAAGGTGAATAAAATATTCACATGGCAATCCATTGAATACCGGAGAACACATACGACGAATCCCAAAACCCTTTGTCTGGGATAGAGGAAAAAGCGAAACTATATTTCAACCTGAAACTGGTACTGCATACCAGCAAATACAAATGTGGAAAATAACGAGGAGGGAGACGAAAGAGTAGTAGAAGAGGAAGAAGAGCAGGAGGAGAAGAAGAAGTAGGAGAAGAGGAGAATGAGAAAAGAAGAAGGACAGGAAGAGGAAAAAAAAGAGAAGAAGGAGGAGAGGAGAAGAAGGGGTAGGGAAGAAGGAGAAGAAATATAGAAGAAGATGATGAAGAAGGCGAAGCAGAAACAGGAAACAAGAAGAACAAGAAAAGAAGTTCACTATTAGAAAGAAGATATATCCCTACTAACAAAGTTAGGAAAGAAATGAAAGGAAAGAGAACGATGAATAAATGGGTAATGTATAATAATAGGTAAAAAAAAAGGTGTTATCAAGGACTTTAGGTATTAGGTACCTACAATGAATTCTTCACTGGAATGCTTTAAAATTTCAATGTGGTATTATTTCATTAAATTTGAAATAAATAAAATCTTTCGTTTAAATGTCCATTAATAGGTATAGTTTGTATGTATTTAAGGGAATACCACACACCTTCCAGGGTTTCAGAGAAATTCTATTTTGGGGTTTGGTTCCTAAAACTTCAAGATAGAATACCAGACTGTCCAGAAAGAAAATAAGAGAAAGCAAGGTACCCAGTATTCACATAAAACACCTAACACAAAGATCCCAAGATTTATAAATGTAGAATTGAGATATATTATACGTACCTACCTAAATCTGCACAACTAACACATAGCTCTAATATAATAAGATCGAAACAAGATGGATAAAGGGAGTGGAAGGGAGGGACAGACATACAGATAAAAATGGGAGGGAGACAAAGAGGAAGGAAAAATGGAATAGTATGAAAGAGGTAGGGGAAAAGAGAGGTGTGAAAATGAGTAAAAGGAATTATTTGGAAAAACAAACGGCGGACCTGACCAGAATTTCTAATGGTGTTAACAGACAGAACTCCGGGGTCCGTAATGTTATTATGTGTAATATTTGTGTCACTAGTCGTACACAGAATAGGTACTGAGAGAGTTCCAGACAAGACGGCGACTTTGCAGAAAATTTAGAGGATTTCAGAAACGAATGAAGAGATTTGGAGAAAATTCAAACGAAAGAGTTTGTAACATAATCGAGAAAGGCACGAGCATTGCAGATATTTGAAGATATGGATAAATATATATGTATAGGATAAGGAAAGTACAGTGGAGATTTCAACATGGATTTCTAGAAGTAGAAGATATTCAATATTTCCAGAAAGTTTACAAAACAACAAACTCTCAGAGCTCAAAACTCTAAACTGCCAAGTTCAGCCATATTGAATATTCCGATATACATACCTACCTCGCTAGAACCCGGATTTTAGCAACGAAAAATGTGATTTTTTTTTCTTCGTATAATATGCTTCGTTCGAAGAAAAAAAGAACTTTCCAAAGCAGAAAGTTTTCCCCATTTTTTCCACCGGTAAGAAGATTTACCATATATCACATTAGCATTCCCAAACAAGAGTTCGGTTCAAATTACTTTCCCTCCCCTCACCCCCCTCCCTCCCAATATTTCCCACGGTTTTGCTCCGTTATTGCTGGGGTAAACTGCCAAAGATATTGCTTCCTAAGCACGAGAAATCTCAGGTATGTACGGATAGAGATTTTCCCTTGCTCGTGTAGAAATAAAGGAAACATTTTAAATACGAGTAAGGTACTTCTTTGCCTTTTCTTGTGTTCAGAAGGTGATTTCATTGGGCTGACATTTGATTTTGGTTACAAAAAATTTACGACTGGATGCCCTTCGCACTCAACTTTTGCTATTTATTTAGCAAGAGAAATTTCAGGCTGGTATCCTCCCTTTTTTAAGTCCCCCAACCCAGACTAAGCTGGTCTACTCCCTATTTAACGTGTCCCAGCCAGACTGAAAACTTTTCACTCATTAAAATCTGATAGATATGTTATCTACCTATTTAAAAAAAAATCTCCCATTCAGTGAGGACAACGACCATTTTGTGACGTGACTTTAGAATAATAAAATTCTAAAGTCACTTTAAAAAAAAAAAAGAGTTTGACAGAGGGAACTGTAACTGCTATGGTCTTATCGTCCAGAAATCGAAGAGAGAAGGAAGACAGGATAGGAGAAAGCCAGCCGTTCCGAGAACGAACATTATCCCAACAGGATAAAATCCGCCCCGGGCGGGAATCGAACCCGCGGCCTAGCGCTTACAAGGCAGACGCACTACCAACTAAGCTAACTAGGCTGGCTATAAAATTCTAAAGTCACGTCACAAAAGTGTTGAGGGAAATTCTTCCTCTCACCACACAGCTACAAAACTTTGGATGATGCCTACTGGTGTGAAATATTTGACAAAAAGCTGTTCGCACGTCCTTCTCCCTTATTTTTATTATTCAAAAGTTCCTTCAGATCCGACAAGTTGTCCTGAAAGTTTTTTTTTATTGTATTTCCCCTAAAAAGTTATATTATCATGCCGGAAATTTTCCAACTTTTGTCCAAAAAACTTTTTAGGTAGGTACCTACTTCTATAAGTCGAGGCAAGGCCCTTTTTTTCCGACATCTCTTGTTTTATTAATACTATACTTTTTTATTTAGATCCTTTTTTTTCGACACCTCTATTTTTTTACCCAGTTTATACACTGATGATGCCCAGTGGGCGAAACATGTCTGTTTTTCTATAAATAAAAATACCCTACCAACCCAGTGAAGAGTATTAAGTTATTTCTTTTACATTTATTGTCCTAGAGTGTCCTAGTCTGTCTGTAAAATAAGTGACTATCTCAAAAAGGTATGCCTCCACTACAGTCGACTGTAATAATTATTATTCATGATGTACCTTTTTAGATTTAATTTGCATTTTCTTAGTAGGCTCTTCCACCTTATCTCCATATACAAAAAGCCCACTCCGAGGCTTAGGTGTTGGGGCCAACTGCCCCAAAAGATCGGTTAAGCTTATACGAATGGGTAATATGAAAATTTCGATGAAAAATTGGAAAGCAGTGATTAATATTTGTAGTTTTAGTCCTACGATGTCGTTCAAGAGCGCAATCCGGAGAAAGTGGGGAAGGACGATTTCTTAAGACGTGTTTCTTTGAATTCTTTGTGTGAAAATCTAGAATGGAGGAAGCTCTCAAGTTCTGAAGCTGTTATGAAGTTGACTGTTGACTGGGGTAAGTTCTACGGAAAAAGGAGACTGTCCAACTGTGAACAGCGAAAATGCATTTCCTTAATGGAACCAAAAAAAATCTGGTGTGAACATCACACGACTTTCCTTATCCTATTGAATGATGCTTATTTGGGTGTTCTTCTAAAGTAACTTTTACAATATCTCTAGTCAGTTCAGCTGAAAACCGCCAAAAAACGGTTGAAAACCCGATTGACCTTTGACTCGATTACATTACTTTCCTTCCTATAGGATAAGGAAAGTAAAAATGTGGGTAAATAAAAACAACAGAATAACTAGATAATAATAAATAATAAGTAACTACCTATTAATAAAAAGTGGAGAGTAGATAAATAAAGATTAGTAATATCGTAGGTACACAAAAAGCCCATTCTGAGGCTTATGTAAAGGGGCTAACAGCCTTAAAAGTTGGGTTAACCTTATAAAATTTTACGAAGATCAGTAAAATATGAGTCCAAAGTTCCAAACTCATCATTAGGAACGCTCTCTCTGAGTGAGTTCCACCTTTCACAAACTCACTAGGCCGGCCACTCACAATTAGGTAGACCTGACAGGCGGACCGGTCAGGTCTACCTGATAGTGGCCGGCCCTAGTAATATTGCATACATACCCGCAGGTAAACTCCATTTACGCCAGTAAACCGTCGGGCTAGTAAACGTATCATAATCGACACCAATCTTATCATCGATAACCGATCGCTCCAATCGGTACAGAGCGTCGACCGATCTAATAACTACCAGCACACCGATATACAGCCCGATATAACACTTGCTAGTCATGTTGCTCACGAAACCACAGCCTAGCTACTAACGAAACCACAGCCTAGCTACTAACGAAACCACAGCCTAGCTACTAACGTACAGCCCGATATAACACTTGCTAGTCATGTTGCTCACGAAACCACAGCCTAGCTACTAACGAAACCACAGCCTAGCTACTAACGAAACAACAGCCTAGCTACTAACGAAACCACAGCCTAGCTACTAACGAAACCACAGCCTAGCTACTAACGAAATCACAGCCTAGCTACTAACGAAACCACAGCCTAGCTACTAACGAAACCACAGCCTAGCTACTAACGAAACCACAGCCTAGCTACTAACGAAACCACAGCCTAGCTACTGACGAAACCACAGCCTAGCTACTGACGAAACCACAGCCTAGTAGCACCCGAACTCTTTAGGAACGGCTTTCTCCGATCCTGTCCACGCCTCTTCAATTTCGGGACTTCAGTAGTTACAGTTCTCTCTATTAAACCTCTTTGGAAAAACGGATGAAAAATAAATATAAAGGATTATGTCTTAAGCTAATAACTACGTAATCTACGTATTAACTGTGATCCCTGCGCGAACATTCGAACGTCTGTTAAAGATTCTAATAGAAAAGGAAAAATAAATGAAAAACTCGCAACAACTTTGATAAACAGTGTCTACTGATAAGCAGTTGGGGATCTTAACTTTCAAACGAGGGGAACAAACTCATCCTGGAGACCTTATACTTCGATTTCCGCACAGAGCAGACTGTTCGTTCTCGGAATGGCTGGTTTCCTTCTATCTTGTACTCCTGCTCTCTTCGATTTCGGGACGATAAGTCCTCAGTTGTTACAGCTCCTTTTTAAATAAATATGAGTAAACGATATGTAAAACGATGGCCAAGAAAAACTCGTAGCTCCGGCACTGATTAATTACTCTAACCAATAAATTTATGCACGTAGGTTCTACGAAAGCGATAACCTCCTCCATTCCAGGTCGATTAGGGGGGAAGGGGGGTCAGGTAACAAAGAGAACTGATCTAGACACAGAATAACAGGTATAGGGACGTTTTTCTGAGTTTAAAATCCACATTCAAGAAGTTGATTGGTCAAAAACTTCTTTTTAAAAAAAAAATCATTTAGCTCACGATACAAACATATTGACATAAGTTATATTTTAATTTTGCAAACCATTCCGACGCCATCTTGGATTTGCCTTTGTGAACATTCGAACGTCTGTTAAAGATTCTAATAGAAAAGGAAAAATAAATGAAAAACTCGCAACAACTTTGATAAACAGTGTCTACTGAATATATGCACGTAGGTTCTACGAAGCGATAACCTCCTCCATTCCAGGTCGATTAGGGGGAAGGGGGGTCAGGTAATAAAGAGAACTGATCTAGACACAGAATAATAGGTATAGGGGCGTTTTTCTGAGTTTAAAATCCACATTCAAGAAGTTGATTGGCCAAAAACTTCTTTTTTTAATCATTTAGCTCACGATACAAACATATTGACATAAGTTATATTTTAATTTCGCAAACCATTCCGACGCCATCTTGGATTTGCCTTTGTTAATACAAACGCTATCACACCAAAGGCGGGGAAACGAGCTTCAGAAGAAGGGGAATTCCGGAAGGAAATAAACTTTCGTCTGCCATGGTCTTTTGTAAAAAAAAAATAAATCACAACCTTAAGGTTAATGTTTGTAATGTCTAACAGCAGGCGTGAACCCAGGCCCTCTTGTACAGACAAGGCATTGACCTCTTACCTATACAGAGAAGGAGACTGATTTTCCTGGTACGATAAGGCCAGCCACTCACTATCAGGTGTACCTGTCAGGTCGACCTGATAATGGAGAGACTGGGCGTAAGAAAAACCTGCAATAGTTTGAAAATCAGTTCAGATGGAAGCAGGGAGTCGCGCGATTTTGATGCCACTGGATCCATACTTGTGAAAATGATAGAGACCTCTTACACTGGAGTAGCGCTACTCAGGTCTCCTAGAGAGTAAAGGGCCGTTTAGACGCTCAGTCCCGGACTGCAGTCCAGTGTGACAGAAATCAGCTCGCGTTTTTTTTTATGATCTGATATTTTCCAATTTTTCTCACAAAATATGATCTTAGGGCCTTTTGAGAGACTGTCAGACCTCAGACGGTCTGATGTATATCAGACTTAAGGGAAGAGGAGAAGAGTGTACCTTACCTACCTATTCTCATTAATTTTTCGACATTTGGGATGTTCTTCCCCTATTTCTTACTAGGTTAACATGTTTTTCATCCCATCCCATACTAACAAGCGTCAAACAGATTTCTCGTTTATAAATAGAAATCACCCTCTCCATTGATTGGTGCAGGATAACGCGAAGTAGGGGAAAGGGGCTCAATCTCTTTCCCGGGTCATCCTAAGGAGCTTATCTTCCAAAACCAGAACCTTCCCCATCTAGGGTCCCCGAACTGTGATAAAATAAAAAAAGGCCGAGTATGTTGGCCCGTTGTATTTCAACGGGTTACTTTCTGGCGTTCTCGTGTTGACCCAGCACTTAAATGGGAAAAGGGTCCCCGGGTCATTTTACCCTCCCACGGGGGTTTTATTTTCCAAAGCTTTTCTTCCTCTCACTAATCTTGGAGTAAACAAATTTACCTGCACAGTGCTCCCACCTCTTTTACTCGACCTTTCATTGAAACTACACGGTTAATTTATGAGCAAATAAAGAGAATGACGAATGGAGACACAATGATGATTGAAACCAAAGGTTTATGATTGCAGGTTTGCCCCATGTTCCCCTAACACCTAACAGTTATAATGCAGGTAGGAGAATTTCCCCACTCCACCTCTAGCTTTGTGATAAGGAACCCTGCATTGGTTCATGTGTACAATAACAATAATACCACACACACAACTTTCAAAGGCATGAACTGTGATAAAATAAAAAAAGGCCGAGTATGTTGGCCCGTTGTATTTCAACGGGTTACTTTCTGGCGTTCTCGTGTTGACCCAGCACCTAAATGGGAAGTATTGTGCCTCTTATCGCCCATCTGATGAGGGACATAATTACGGGAAATATGTATTTCAATGGGTTACTTCTGGTGTTCTCGTGTTGACCCAGCACCTAAATGGGAAGTATTGTCTCTTCTCGCCCAGCTAATAAGGGGCATACTACGGTATGGGCATGCTACGACACAGACCACATGCTTCTAATGTAGCAGTTGTTTCATTGCTACGAAATAAAAACGGCGGTGAAACACTAATCTTCTTTAAAAAAAGTAGGTTAGGTACACTGCTCTTAATAATTTTCTTTATAATAGTGTTGAAATGGCCGTATGACTCGAAATATAAGTAGGTACAAGACATGGACCCTGGGTGAGATAAGTAATCAGGGAATTCCCTAACAAAAGCTTTGTACCTGTCACGTACGCAGAAGGGCCCGGGTTTGAATCCCAGCTGTGGCAGAGAGTTTCCTTCAATATCACATCCCTTCACAACAGCTGTCCTAGAGTGTATATGTATATCTTGATGGAAGACTCAGTAACTTTGTGAAGTTCCATAACAATAAATGGTGGACCCTGGGTGAGATAAGTAATCAGGGAATTCCCTAACAAAAGCTTTGTACCTGTCACGTACGCAGAAGGGCCCGGGTTTGAATCCAAGCTGTGGCACAGATTTTCCTTCAATATCACATCTATTCACAACAGCTGTCCTAGAGTGTATATATCTTGATGGAAGACTAAGTAACTTTGTGAAGTTCCATAACAATAAATGTAAAAGAAATAACTTATACTCTTCATTATCTTTGAACTAAATTCTTATCTTTGAACTTTATTTTTTGGTGCAATGTCTTCAAAAGTTTATATGGACATTTTTCTTTTTTATAATCACCCATGTTTATACACTGATGATGCCCAGGGGGGCGAAACATGTCTGTTTTTCTATAAATAAAAATACCCTACCAACCCAGTGAAGAGTATAAGTTATTTCTTTTACATTTATTGTGCTAGAGTGTCCTAGTCTGTCTGTAATATAAGTGACTATCTCAAAAAGGTACGCCTCCACTACAGTCGACTGTAATAATTATTCATGATGTACCTTTTTAGATTTAATTTTTTAATTTGCATTATCTTAGTAGGTTCTTCCACCTTAACTCCATATACAAAAAGCCCACACTGAGACCTAGGTGTAGGGGCCAACTGCCCCAAAAGATCGGTTAAGCTTATACGAATATGCGAATGGGTATAATATGAAAATGTCGATGAAAAATTGGAAAGCAGTGATTAATATTAATTTGTAGTTTTAGTCCTACGATGTTGTTCAAGACTTTCAAGAGTGCAATCCGGATTCAGTGTAACCGCAGCCTTTGACAACAAACTCACCTGCAGGTCCGGTATAGTTAACACCCGGATATTCATACTGGCCCAAACCCGACGGCCCCACATGATGGTTGCGGCCCAAATGATGTCGGCCGAAGTGATGGTGCATGTGATCATGAATCTGATCATAACGCATGCCGTGGCTAAGCGTTCCAAGAACAGAGTCCAGGACCAGCACACTGATAGCGCCCAATAGAAAACAATGCACTAGTACAGTCATTGCGAACTTGGTTCAATATAAATCTTGGTTTAGAATGTTTAGAGCTTTAGATACAAGTCTTAGGTAGATTACAAAAGTTTTTTGCTAGTACACAATGTAACTCTTGGTTAGACACACGTGTTGTGTAATTCAAAAATAAGAAGAGATAAATATAAAGACAAAGAAAGTACACAAAGTAAACAGTTTTTTTTTGACACAGTCGCACAACGCCTGCAGTTATTCAAGAGTTTCGCGACAAAGAATAAAAAAACAGTTAATTTTCCGGAACGTTTAGCAATGCATAAAACCCCCTCAGCGTGGGCCATAGGGTGACAAAGTGTCCCGCTTCGAGGGCGATACTTTGGCCACCCCTGACGGAGACAAATCACGTTTGAGATGAATGAGGTTGTCACTGTACAGCAGAGATAAGGCTGAGAGTTTTTAGGGATTTTTCTTCTTGAGTTTGACAAATGTAGGGAAGATGTTGTGAAACTGCGTTTCTGTCAACTGATCGCAAGATAGGTGCCCCAGAGAGAAAATGAATAAAGAAATGAAAAGTATACGTATAGGTGTAAAGAAAAAAAATAATATTAGTTAGGTACAGCTGTCAGGCATCCTGATTTTAAAAATGCCACTAGCATTAAAAGTTACATAAACATAACAATAAATTGACTTTGATTTTAAATCATAAACGCATTAGACAGAAAACTTTTCAACTTATAAAAATATAAGCAGTGCCACTTTTAGAATGAATAACAGAAAGTAAAAAGACACTGCTAAAAATGACCATATTTATTGACACAAAGAAATGAAATGTCATAAAACCAACATGCAAAATAATACCATACTAAAAAATTCATGATAAACACAAACAGAATCTGAATATTGGCAACATTTCGCCGCTCTCTTCCTTTCTTCTACGTCCTCCTCCTTCTTCTTTTCACCCCTCAAGTCCATCCTAAATCCTCTTTTCTTTTATCTTCGTCTTTTTACACGAAATTTATTCCAGAGAACATGTACCTCTACATTTTCAGAATGCAAAAAGAAATAAGAAGGAAACATGAAAGAGGAAGAAGACAAAGAAAAAATCGAAACAGGTAAAAGAAAAAAGGGGGGAAACACCAACTCAAAAAAGGAGAAAAAAAGGGTAGGTTGAAATCATAGAGATGTTCTCTTTCCTAAATTAGGTTGTTGGTAGTCTTGTTTCTTATTCAGCCCCCCCTCCCCTCCCACATCCGCCATTGTTATGTCCTACTTTAAAATTGGATTTCAGTATGGAGCTCGCCTTTACTCGTGGGATTTAGAACAAGAAACTCAAATGGTGACATCTCATTGCACAAAAGTTTAGCTCCCCGGCGTATTAGAAAGACCTTTCACAACCTTATAAGTACTGGGATGGCACAATTACTTATACCTACATAATGGAGCAGTTGCAAATGGGGAAAAATTACATATAAATAAATGGTCGATTCTTATGTAAAAAGTTGGGAAAAATACAAATATGAGGTCAAAACTCCGAAAAAATAACTGTAAAAAGTCGGAAATTCTATTCTTATTTTCCGTTCTAATGAAAGAGTTCAAATACATAAGCGCGCTAGCGGAGGAGCAGAAAGAACTGCGCAGAAACGATGACGTCATCGCCTACGGGAGCGTATGCCGTGACGTCAAAGTTCACGATTTACCGGTTTTTTTTTTAAATCAATTTATCTCGGGAAAAGTCGTAAGAAAAGAAAAATTCCGTTGGTCCTCATTTTTCCTGCTCTATGACTTTGAAACATCACCTAAGTAAGCGCAACTGATCTATTCACAACAATACTGGAATACATATATAATCTTATAAAGGTTCCCGTAGCTTGTCACAGATTGGAGGGTAGAACCTGCGTTACTAAAGACCTTGGAAGTTAAACAGTGACGTTATTTCCAAATACCTACATAAATAATATCAAGGGTGTATATATAATACACATAAAAGGATATCATAAACGTAGAGAGGTTCAAATTGAAAACTTCTTGGTTCTGACTATGAAAGTTTTCATCCAAAAGTGCATGTGCTGTGTTCCATTGCATAGTAAGGGTTATTGAATTTGAACAAAAGTGAAAACTAAAACTCCATTCTTTTTTTCTTTCTCCTCTTCTATTTTCTCTCTTTTTCTTCTTCTTCTTCTTCTTCTTCTTCTCCTTCTTCTTATCCTTTCTCACATTTCTCACTCCTCTCCTCTTCTTCTTCATGATTATTTTTCTTTTTCTCTCCTTTATTTAGGTATCTACCTACTTCTTCTCAATTTTTCTATTTTCTTTCTTCTTCATCATCTTCTTGTTCGTTCTTGTTCTTCTTTTTCTCACTTTTCTTCTTCTACTTTATCACAACAGCCGTACCTACTTTCTTTCTCGACCTCAATTGTAAACTTATTTTCTAATAATAAACCACTTGAAATAAAAGCAAGATAGAAGAAACAATGGGAAATCTGAAGTTGAGACGATAAAGGAGAAGAAGAAGTTTGTGAACTGTAGAACTTGTACGGGCGGGTTCGATTCCCGTCCGGGGCGAATTTCTTTCTTCGTTTTCTGGACGATAAGATCTAACAGTTATAGTTCCCTCTATTGAACCTCTAAAAAATGAACTGGATTGGAAAAAGGCCCCCACCAGGGGTCCTATGTGGTAATGTGGTGAGCATTTTTACCAAATTTCATCATGTCATGTGGCATGACCCCGATGGACCTCTGGGAGAACCCAATGCAAGCTGCCACCTTTCTTGATTTCATTCCAACCCTGGAACCTGTTGGAGATGTTGACTGATCTGCAGTCACTGCAACAACAACAACAACAACAACAACAACAACAACAACAACAACAACAACAACAACAACAACAACAACAACAACAACCAAATTTCATCAAAATCAGACAGAATATTCCCATTATTTGATTAGAGCTTTGGACTTTGGATCTGGAGTTTGGTGGTTTGGGCACAAGTCAAGTCCCAATTTATGAAATTTGGTGTTTTTCCCAAGATCAATCCGTCCCAAATGGGAACTTTCTAAAAGCAGGAAGACAAAAAAAAAAAAATTTTTTTTTTGCGGCTTTTTTTTTTTTTTTTTTTTTTTTTTTTTTTTTTTTTTTTTTAATTAAATTTAAAAAAGTGACATTTAGAATATGTACCTACCTATATTTTTGTACACAATAAAAAAATACCTAGCTAGGTAGGTATACCTTCTATCATCATTATTAATTGCTGGAACGAAAATACTGTTACTATTCAGTACCCATTGTTTTGTTGGGAAAGAAATGGTCCACATTGCTATCTAGAATTCATACAGTTTCTAATTAAGATTCCATCATAGTCCTGGATTAAGAAAAAAACTGACAGCAAAGTTAAGCGAATAAAATAATAAAATTATTCAAAAAAACATAATATAATTAGCGGTGACAATACTATTTAATTAAGAGTGTTCCGGGGGATAAAATAATCCAATAATATAACTCGGAATTTTACAAACAGTAATGAAGATATTCTAGAGGAAAAAATAATAATAGGGAGAGAAAAGTTTCTTGCACTAATTATTATTAAAAAAAAGAAAGAAAAAAATGAAGAAGAACCAAAAAAGTTGGAAAATTTCCCTTTTTTACAGATAAGAAAATTAAAATTATGAGCGCAAACTTTTTTCCGACGCTTTCAGGCGTATTTCACCAAAAAAAAGAAGAAAAACCGAGGCAATTTTTTCGAAGTTGTTATCAGTCTCAGCCACTGGAGGTCAGGCTAAACTTTACTGATGAAGGAGATGGGGGCGGGGCAGGTTTAAAGTAATACATACTAATAATAATGATCATCAGCCTACTTGGAGTATTCAGCCAGATGTCCTGATTCTATCCCAGAAAAACCGAACCTAGACCTAGAATAGGTACTGAGAGCAGATCGATGAGCAAACATTTTTATTTCTCATTTTATTTTTTCGTTAGAATAGGAAAAATAAAATAAAACCCCCTCAGCGTGGGCCATAGGGTGACAAAGTGTCCCGCTTCGAGGGCGATACTTTGGCCACCCCTGACGGAGACAAATCACATTTGAGATGAATGAGGTTGTCACTGTACAGCAGAGATAAGGCTGAGAGTTTGTAGGGATTTTTCTTCTTGAATTTGACAAATGTAAGGAAGATGTTGTGAAACTGCGTTTCTGTCAACTGATCGCGAGAAGGTACTGATTTTCTCTAATCACGATCGAATAAACTACGGGCTAAAAAATTCCCGGAGGGACGGACCCAGCTTGTTTACTTTCTATTAAGGTGTGTCCACACATAGCCGATCCATGTCGACAGAACCGTCCACACTGCCTCGACAACATAGATTCACCTCGTCGATCGACGACCGGTCGACTATGTTGGGATTGGGACGCTCTTTTACAACAAGTATAGCAAAGCTGTACTATGTAATGGTAATGAGAAAGTGGGTAGGTACATATTGCGATCGGTCCAATTTATCAAAATCGGGAACTGGGCGGAAATGTTCGTTTTAGGATCCCCTGAGTTTAACTAGGACCGGAACTAGCAACATCCAGGTCTGAAGTTCACCGCGGTAACCACTACAGCCTACACCACTGAGGTTGGTGCTATAATACGGGGCACCCTCCTACGTCCTCTTCGCCACTGATGACACGTCTCGAGAATGGTGAGAGCTAGAGACTTGAAATTTGGTATACAGTTGACAAACATGAAAAGGATGCAACACGAAACTTTTAGTTAAGATAAGAGCTGCGGTTGGCGGTATTTTGACCGCTTTTTGGCGGTTTTCAGATTTCAAGTATACTGACTAAACGGTTAGAGAATTAGAGATATTGTAAAAGTTACAATAGAACATCCAAATAAGCATCATTCAATAGGATAGGGAAAATCGTGTGATGTTCACATCAGATTTTTTTCTTCTGATGATAAAAGTAGCTCATAAAATAGTCATATAAAAGCTGCAACCTTTCAGTAGTTGCAGTCAATATGACCTTTCAGCGTCCGGGACCTTTTAGTTTGTATGACCTTTCAGTCTTGGATACGTGTCTGGCTGGGGGACTTTAAACAGGGAGTATACCAGCCTGAATTTCCCTTGCTAAAGAAATAGCAAAGGTTGTCTGGCTGGGGGACTTTAAACAGGGAGTATACCAGCCTGAATTTCCCTTGCTAAAGAAATAGTAAAGGTAGAGTGCGAAGGGCATCCACTCGTAAAATTTCTAGCCAAAACCAAATGTCAGCCCAAAGAAATCACCCCAGTTAGGGCTCATTGAGAGGCTGACAAAAAACGTGACCCCGTCTTAGATAGCTACCTCCCTGAGAGGACGTAAGAAGATGTAGAAGGATGGAGGAAGGCAAGAGGAAGACGAAAAGAGAGAGGAAAAGATTAAAGAGGTGTAACTAGTGCTTAACGCGTTGGACTTCGGATCAGGAGGTTGGTGGTTCGAATGCAACTCATGTAAAATTAACAATTTCTTTGTTGTTATTATGTCACAACTTTGGCAGCATTGTAGGATTTTTCCCAATACATATCTCAATAATCCTAACAACCAATGTTTACCTACCATGCTGGCACCGGTTGATTGTAGGATTTTTCCCAATACATATCTCAATAATCCTAACAACCAATGTTTACCTACCATGCTGGCACCGGTCGCTAAGGTAGGATTTTTCCCAATAAGTATCTCAATAATCCTAACAACCAATGTTTACCTACCATGCTGGCACCGGTCGCTATGCACAGGATTTTTCCCAATACATATCTCAATAATCCTAACAACCAATGTTTACCTACCATGCTGGCACCGGTCGCTATGCGCACTTAATTTTTCCCAATAAGTATCTCAATAATCCTAACAACCAATGTTTACCTACCATGCTGGCACCGGTCGCTATGCGCATTCACATGTCATAACCAAAATGTAACCACACTTCGGCTAGAACTAAACCCACGCCCTCCTGTTTACCAGGCGACCGTTTCTGTGGCGTAATATTGGGTGTGGTGTAAAATTAACGCACTCTACTGAACTTTCCCTGAGAAAAACCTCCGTGAAATACGGAATGGGGCGGGGGTATAAGCTTTTCCATGAAAAAGGTTTTGGGGTGGTTATATTTCATGTCAATAGGGTTGTTATAAGGAACTGCAAAGGTTTTATATGAGGTAGGTTCCTACTGCAAAGGGTAGGTAGCATACAAAATTACACATAGCATGTAACAGGTATACGAGAGTATAGATATACACCTCTATAAAGCACCACCCCAGCTCCTCCCTCCCACCCCTTGGTACACTTTAAGAAGCTGCTGTTGGCTTTTGTAATATCCTCACTTATGTGTCAGGAATTGATGACTCCATGTCTCAATTTGTTGCACCTGATCCACCTCTTAATGATGATAAGATCAAAGAGTTATGGGAGTTGGAAGCCATAGGGATCCGAGACTCACCTAAGATCCTACATCAAGATGAGATCATTGAGTTCTTCAACAAAACGACAATCTTTAAAGATGGACGTTACCATGTGAAATGGCCATGGACACAATATCCTACAGACCTCCCACCAAATTTGGGATTAGCCACAGGACGTCTAACCAGTCTGGTGAAAAGGCTTGATCATCAAACTCT